>NW_006205385.1:72419-75997 GCF_000334495.1 Tupaia belangeri chinensis | reverse complement strand
CTCTCCCTCCCTTCTCCTCTCAGGATCTTGGGCACACATGCACACGCGCCCGACATGAGTTTTAAGCCACCGGTTCCGGGATGCGAACCGTGGTAGACTACATGGGAGTCCAGCGACATAGCCATTACACTAACTGCTGGTCCCTCTACCAACTTTTTAAAAGGTTATGTTACATAGTCTATAAGTGAAATTTATATCAATAAATGGAGTATATTTTTACTATTTTTAAAATAATTATTTATTTAATTTTGTTTATTTATTTATTTATTTTTCATTTCTTTTGGGCATGTGTACTCACCAAAGAGGAACAGAGAAGGGGTAGGGAACATGAGAGAGGAAGCCATCAGGTCCAGAAGTCTTAACAATCACACCAACCTGTTGGCATCACTATATTTTTTAAAAAGGTTTTATAAGTTTATTAGTGAAGCCTGCAAGGATATTAGTTAAGCCTGTGGCTAAAATGCTCACTTTAATCTTGCTATCAGCCAAAACTCAATAGAATTAAAGGCATGCTCAAAATCTCAAGAGGAGAATGGAGAAGGGATTGTGTGACATGGCTGTTCCCCCAAGGGGGTGATTTCTTGCTTTCTGTCTCTCTATCTCTCACTGTATCTTAGGTGAGCACATCACCCTATAGCAAAAATCTCTCAAAAGAAAAAAAGACATGTATTTTAAAGTTTAGGTCTGCAAAACATATTTTCCTTCAATGCTCCCAGAAGGAACCATGCCTTCTAACACCTTGATTTCAGACTTCTGTCCTCCAGAACTGTGAGAAAATAAATTTCCCTGGTGTTAAGCTACTAGTTTGTGGTGGTATGTAAAGGCAGCTTTAGGAAGCAAACATGAATATGATGTCTTGGATTTGCTTTGAAGTAATCTGAAGTAGATGGGTAATGAATGGGGGTTTAAATACAGCAAGTTAAGTCTTGAGATGATAATTGTTGAGGCTAGGTGATAGGTATGAAGGGTTGATTTTTCCTACTTTTGAATGTGTTTAAAATGTTTTAATTATATCTATATCTATATCTATACACACACACACACACACACACACACACACACACACACACACACAATGGGAAATATAGGAGAGGAAACAAAAGTCATGAAATTTTTTGAGCTGAACAGCAGGCAGCCAAACAATCACTCACATAGCAGGCACAGAATGACGTCTCCAATCTCCATGTAGAAATTGGAGAGTGGAATATTCCTCAGCAGGCACAGAAACTCGCAGGACCAAGTACCTTTAATACTGGCCTGTCATGCCAACATTGTGCTGATGAAGTTCCTGATCACCTTTCCAATGCCAGGCAGCCTGGTCATTTCAGCCCATGGTAATGTTTTTTCTTTTGAGTACTTTGGAGCATTTGGCACATGTCACATTGAGCTCAGGAGGCTGAAATAGGAGTGCAGCTTCCTCCCTTTGATCAGATAACTGCTAGATGTCTGGCACCTGCTCTACACTTCACTCCTACCAATGCCCAGACAGTGGTCAGCTCTGTGTGTTCCAAGAAGCACTTTCATGACCTTACCACTACCATGTTCTAGGAGAGCCTGGTCTCCCGTAAGTCTACAACAGAGGGTGATAAGGTGCCCCATTGCTTACAAAGCTACTTTTGTGCTTGTCATGCAGGCTTCCAAAACCAATTATATAGTCTTTAAGAATATATATGTAAGTGGTAAATTTATAAACAAAATGAATAGTTAATGAAAGTCAGAATAATGTTTATTCTGAGGTGTGCGGAAGGGAGACAGATGCTACTGAAGAACACAACCCAGGGGGTTCTAGAGTCCTTTGGATGTACTGTTTCTGAACCTGGACAATGAGTGTTTGCAATAATGTTATTCTCTAGGCTATACCTTTTTATGTCAAGCCACTTTATCTATGCTATGTTTTGCAATTAAAATATAACCATAATAAAAAAAATGAGCAAGCTCTTTGTGTACTAACGAGAATGACAACCTTCACAATACATGTTCATATGATAAGAACAGAATGCAAAAAAAAAAAGGGTGAGGCGCAGCTTTGGTTGCACAGGCAGTAGGAGAACTGCAGCACAATGCTGGATGCCAGGTGGGAAGGCTCTGGTTTCTGCATCCAGGTCTGTCTAGCATGTAGGATGTGCCCAGGTGCATGCCTGTGACTCAGGATGGCTCTAGAGCGTGGGGAGGATCATGGCATGAAGACGTGTCCCTCTTTGTTAAAGGAAATAAATGAACTTTTAGTAAAAGAATGATGATAGCACGCTACCTTTGAAAAACTGGGGTAGGTACTGGGAGATAGTTGTTTATATGCTTAAATGTACATATATGAGTAGCGCTGAAAGGATACAATGCTAACACTGATTACTGCTTCCACAGTGGCTGGGACACAAGGAGGAAGGAGAATCTTCATTACAAAATCTCTAGTAAATTTTTGAACCTTATGAACATATTGCCTAATACAAATAAAATAAACTCTTTTTATTTTATATATTTTTAGATTTTTGTCATAAAGTGCTGAAGAAAGACAGAAAGAGGGACAATGAGAAATCATCCCATCCACCCAGGGGAGATGGCCATGCCACAATGCCACAATCCCTTCCCCTCCATTCTCCTCCTGAGACTTTGGGCACCACACTCACATATCAACTTTTTTTTTTTTTTTAAGGAGAGATAATATTTTGCTATAGGGCACTTGTGGTTGCCAGAAAGGCAGAGAGAGACAGAAAGCAAGAAATCACCCTCCGTGGGGGATGGCCACACCACAATCTCTTCTCCTCCATTATCCTCTTGGGATCTTGGGCATACATGCACACTTTGACCTTCATAGATGGTCCATGCATGCATATTACCCCTCTCTCTCCTGCAATTAACCATTTCAGCTCCCTGTGCACTAGCTGCTTGGTCGTCCTGCTGTCATCTGTCCTCTACCCATAGTCAGTTAACAAAACTGCTGGGCAAACTATATCCCATTAATGGACAGAGACCAACTGTTTTCCATGACCTTCACTATAGAAAAATAATCTCACATTCATTTTCCATTCAGTAGCCCTGGTATTAGTGAAGAATCTAAATTTGGATATCTTTCCCACTTAACTTCTTTTAAAAAAGAATTATTTTATTTAACTTTATTTATTTATTTATTTATTTATATTTGACTAGAGAAGGACAGAGTGAGAGAGAAAGAGAAAGAGAAAAGGAAAGAGAAATAGAAAGAGGAAGAGAAAGAGAAAGAGAAAGAAAGAAAGCAAGAAAACAAGCTGCCAGGTCCAGAACTCCAACCACGGTCAGCCATGTGGGAGTCCAGTGCCCTCAACCACCATGCCACCTACGGCCCCTCCCACTTAACTTTTTTTAATTATTTTTTAATTTTTATTTTTATTATCATCATAATCTTCTTTATATTACATTGAATTACATATAACTTTATAGTGTATTACATTGCTTTTTCAAAAGGGAATGCCATGCTTATCAATCAATACAGAGACATTAATCTCCCCGCTTCAGCATTCAATATCTTTTCTATGATTTTCCCAATTATTATTATTATTCTAATTATTTTTTAAAACAGTCAATCACTATTTCTCATTTTGCTT
>NW_006205385.1:62106-72086 GCF_000334495.1 Tupaia belangeri chinensis | reverse complement strand
TCAAATTCCAGGGTCTTGTTATTTTTTATGGCTGAGTAGTATTCCATAGAGTATATATACCACACTTTTCCAATCCATTCATCAGTTTGTGGACATTTAGGTTGGTTCCATGTCTTGGCAATTGTGAATAATGCTGCAATAAACATTGATGTGCAAGCACTTTTCTGACTGAGCGTTCTCCTGTCTTTCGGGTAAATATCCAGAAGTGGGATTGCTGGATCAAATGGTAGTTCCATTTGTAGATCTTTGAGGAACCTCCATATTGTTCTCCACAGTGGTTGAACTAGTTTCTCCCACTTAACTTTTAAGATTTGTATACTTTGGGAGAAACGCTATCATGAGTAGCCCTTCTAAATGCTTCTTTTCCTACTTAATATCATGTCAGTTACACAGAAATAAACCTAAAACTCAGATACACTGATTCTCTGAAAAGACTCTAGCAAATAGTTTCCTTGAAAATTATAAAAAGTCTATTTTTCTATTTAATAAGCTTATATGATTTTTTCTTCCTTTTCTTTTCTTTTTTTAATTTTTTAAAATTAATTTATTTGCATTCATTCACTGTACATCATTACAGCATACAAAATGAGATTTTCCATCCAGAGTACACTGTATATTGTCCCAATCAAGCACATCAACAAACATGTTATTGAAAGCAAATAATTTTCCATTTCTTTTTTTCTGTATGTTTTGCTTATTTTCCCCCCCATCCTTGATTCCCTATCTCATACTCTCTGCCATCTCTCACTCTCCTCTCACACTGTCTCTGGTATTTATGTTTGCTTTCTGTACAGTTTTCCCTTCGCATTGTATTGAATTACTAAAGACCTTAATTAATCTAAATATTTTAATTTTTGGTCCAGCCATTTGTGGAATGGCTATGTTGCTGGACTCCCACGTAGCTGACCATGGTTCGAGTCCTGGACCTCGTGGCTTAAACTCATGCCAGGCGCATGTGCGTGCATGCCCAAGATACTGAGAGGAGAATGAAGGAGAAGGGATTGTGGCATGGCCATCCCCCTGGGGGGAGGTGATTTCTGACTTTCTGTTTCTCTCTGTTTCTCTTTGTCTTTCTGGCTGATGCACAAACCCTCTAGCAAAAAAAAAAAAAAAGGAAAAAAAAATTCAGAGGACAGGTGTGCTCACTGGAGAAAGACAGAGAGAGCCTGAGAGGGAAAGTGAGAAAATACCCTTGATGGGGGATGGTAATGCCACAATCCTTTATCCTCCATTTCTCACTCCATTCGGAATGTTGGGTATGCACACACATGTGCCTGACATCTTTTTCAAGTAACCGTGTCCAAGACTCGAACCATGCAGTTGGCCATGTGGGATCCAACCCCCTTAACCACCTTGCCACCAGCCGGCCTTGATCTCCTATCATCTCAATCAGTAGTTATACATGCAAATCATTCTCCTTTAAGATAATTAAAATTCTAAGTCAAATTTAAGCTTTGAATTAATGAGAATTTATAAAATTGTCTTAACATAATAGGATCTCAATAACTTAAAATATGTTAAACTGGTCAAATAAAAAAAAAGTCAGAAAGCAAAGCAGCACCTTAACAATGTAAGCTGGGGAGGTGGTTTACTCTTTCCACTCAGTGTATGAGCTTTGAGTGAGATGGAACAGGCCTGGCTTCATATCCTAACATCCTCATTTCCTGGCTATCTGAATCTGGCAAGATCGTGTAAGGCTGCAAGCATAGAGGTTTAAACATGTGAGAGGATTGTTTCACCCAAAGAGAGGTATGCAATAGAGGGTCCAATGTTACCAAGAAATGCAACCTCTTTATTTTATGGTCCCTCTGTCTTTGTTATGTGAATGTTATTCTCATGATGGCAAGACAGTTGCTAGACTTCTAGGCATTATATCCATATTTCAGACAGGAATTGAGGAATGGTCAAGGGCAAACAACTGATGGGACTGTGCTAGCCCAGTCTTTGTTTCTTTTCCTTTCTTTTCTTTTTTTTTTCCTCTTTCTTTCTGATTCTTTTTTAAGCCTCAAGGAGTACCGACAAATAACTTTTGTTTACAGTCTACTGGGCAGAACTGGGTGACACTGTCACTTCTCTACTTGCTAGGAAGGTGAATTTCAGACATGTGCAATTTTTTGTTGATGGGTATTTCCTTCTTAAGTAAATTGGAGGAAAAGGAGAGTAGATACTGGCAGTCTAGCTAATGCTTTTCCCTTCAGAGCTTCAGTTTCTAAATACTAAATTGAAATAACAATATTGAGAAGGGTTGTTAGCCTTTAGTGATTTACTACAGATAGTGTATAATTAATTGATCCTCATTTCCTGGCTATCTGAATCTGGCAAGATCGTGTAAGGCTGCAAGCATAGAGGTTTAAACATGTGAGAGGATTGTTTCACCCAAAGAGAGGTATGCAATAGAGGGTCCAATGTTACCAAGAAATGCAACCTCTTTATTTTATGGTCCCTCTGTCTTTGTTATGTGAATGTTATTCTCATGATGGCAAGACAGTTGCTAGACTTCTAGGCATTATATCCATATTTCAGACAGGAATTGAGGAATGGTCAAGGGCAAACAACTGATGGGACTGTGCTAGCCCAGTCTTTGTTTCTTTTCTTTTCTTTTCTTTTTTTTTTCCTCTTTCTTTCTGATTCTTTTTTAAGCCTCAAGGAGTACCGACAAATAACTTTTGTTTACAGTCTACTGGGCAGAACTGGGTGACACTGTCACTTCTCTACTTGCTAGGAAGGTGAATTTCAGACATGTGCAATTTTTTGTTGATGGGTATTTCCTTCTTAAGTAAATTGGAGGAAAAGGAGAGTAGATACTGGCAGTCTAGCTAATGCTTTTCCCTTCAGAGCTTCAGTTTCTAAATACTAAATTGAAATAACAATATTGAGAAGGGTTGTTAGCCTTTAGTGATTTACTACAGATAGTGTATAATTAATTGCTAGTATATAGTAAGTTCTTAGGAATGGTAGGCATTAGTTTTAATGTTGTTTGCATTTCAAGATCGGTGCAAATTTATTATCAAAGTGTGGCAAACACATTCTGAATTATCAAGGAGGACTCAGGACATCCTGTGTTTATGGGAATATCTTTCTTCTGTGAGCCTAGTCTCTGAAAAGTGGACTTTCAGTCTAGCATCCAAGCCTTTTAGCTGTTCTCTCTTGACTGCCAAAAATCAAAAAGTTTCATGTGCAAATGCTGGTGAGAAAGGAGATTCCAGATTAGCTCTGGGGTGCAGCAATAATGCCCTCTCCAAGAGAAACTGGATGCTGCCTTACAACCCTGATTTGAATCTCTGACTAGATCCATCTGGAACATGCAGGATGCATGTGCCAAGTGTCCAGGATCTGATGGGCTGGAGGGTTGGAGGGCTGCAAGACAGGCAGTCTGGAGGAAGGGCACCTCTCTTCCTCTCTCTTTCCTTCTCATGTGTGCACATGGACACTCTATCATGACAAAAGGGAGAAAAGATCACCGTTTTCCTTGACCTCATATAGCTACAGTACCACACCTCACCTCAGCTTCACAATCTTTTTCATAGAAGACTTATTTGTCGTCACTGTCTTCACTCTCTCAGGTCAACTTCTATTCTTTCCCCAATGCATTTAATTTAGACCCTGATTCCTACCATCCTTTGATAGTTGCTCTTGTCAAAGTTACTAATGAACTCCAAGATGCCAAATCCAGTAGTCATTTCTCTTTCCTTACTACATTAACTTCTCAGTAGCAATTGCTACCATGAATCCAGAACACTTTGTCTTGATTTTCAAAATATAGATTGACCCATTTTTTCCTCCATCCTCAGTGCTGTTCCTCCTCAATCTTTTACGTAGAGATATGCCATAGGACTCAATGAAGGGTCATTTCTTCTGTGCATAGTCACTGAAGACACACATTCCTTAGGTAGTAGCGCTCAGACCCGTGGTTTTACATATAATTTTTTTGTAGCTCTAAAGAACCTTAATACAAAAGTAAATCAATATTTAAATAATTGAATTCTGGTGCTTTAATACAAAATTATATAGCCTGTGTAGATGACTGTTAAGAGATGTGCAGGATTTTCAGAATCTTCATGTATCTTTTTAAAATCACTTATTTATTTTTACATTTTCCCACAAACATCTACTTTACATATAAAAAAGTTAGTTCACACTCCATAGTTCTTTACAGTTAATAAACAACTTACAAAATTTCAAAAATCTGAATTTTAAAGATAATGTTCAAAATATTTGTTATAATTTTGTTTATGACCCTGTTAACAACAGAGACAGTATGATTTTAACCATTTTTGAGAAAATATTTACATGTCAGCTACTCAAACTGTTGAAAAGCAAACACCTAGCATATAAGTCACACATAAACATTCTCAATTCATATCATTTTAAAGTCTCCCCAAGTTTTTTCTACAGCATAATTTTATCCCTTTATTTCAGATTGCCAATCAAATATGAACCTGTCATATTTTCTTTTCTTTTCTTTCCTTTTCTTTTCTTTTCTCTTTTCTTTTTAGATATTTTTGCTAGAGTGCACTTGCACTCACCAGAGAGAGAGAGAGAGATGGAGAGACAGAAAGCAAGAAATCACCCCAAAGGGAGAATGGTCATGCTCCAATCCCTTCTCCCTTATCCTCTTAGGATTTTGGGTTAAAGCACACACGCACCTGTGTCTGAATTTCAAACTGCCAGATTTGAGACTCAAACCAGTCAGCCACAATCGCTTAACCACTATGCCACCTGCCGGCCTGCCCTCATCTTTTCTTAAATATCAAATTCGCATTTCAAATGCACCATGGTTAAAACAAACTTCTACTACAAACCTAACTCCACTGCAGGGTTGTGTAGAAAGTCATGGTGCATTTTTGCGTAGAAAAACATGTTTTGACTTCCTTGACCACCTAATACTTTCTTTTTCTAAAAAAGAAAATATTATTTATTTAACCTTATTTATTCATTGATTTAATTTTAATTTGACCAGAGAGAGGCACAGAGAGAGAGAAAGAGAGGGAAAGGGAAAGGACTAGGTCTGGGACTCGAACCGCGTTTGGCCATGAGGGAGTGTCCAGCACCTTAACCACTATGCCACCTGCTGGCCCCCAACAACCTAATACTTTCTTAACCCAAGCTTTTACTTCTTTTAGTCATCTACACATCAGTAAATGAATATTACTGATTTTATTGCTTAAGCCAGCAATCAATGACTCATCCTTGAGGCTTCGCTCAACTTCAAGTTCCAGTTCATTATTAAGTTCTGTTGATTTTACTTCCAAAATATTTCCAAACTGTCATCTCTCTGCATCTCTATCCTTACTACTTCACTTTGTCTCTTGGACTACTACAATAATCCCCTTAATTATTTTTTGGATTTTCACTCCTCACTCATTTTTCCATCCTGTGTAGAGTCCTTAATAAATTAAAAATACTATTAATTCAACTTTTGTACCACCTGCTTAAATCTCTCACTGGCCCGTCATTGCTCAAAGAATAAAATTCAAATGTGGTCTTTTACTAAGATGTGCTCACAATAAGAGGCTTCCAATTTCATACCCTACCACTACGTTTCCTGCTCACCATGCTCGAAGAGGTCTTCTTTCTGTTCTTTATCTATGGCTACCTTCTTGCATTCAGGGAACTGTAGTTATAACTCTCTCCACCTGCAAACAGATCTTCAGATCTTAGCAAACATGCTTTCTAAACTAAGATTTCTGTTATAAAAAGATGTCTTCACTGGCTGAGTTTGGTGGTGCAGTCAGGAGCAAACTGAATTGCCGTGCTGGAAGTAACATGGAGGACCACATTATCTCTGGGTTGAAAACATTCAGACATGTGTGCCTGTGCTCAGCATCCTAATGAGCGGAAGTGCTGGGAAAAGCAGATTGCATTAGGATGAGACCCTGTTGGAAGTCTCTCTCATACACATGCATGTTCTCCCTATTATGAAAAGAATAAATAAACTTAAGAAAGAAACAGTGACCTTTTCATAAAGGCATTCATGACCATCCAGTCTGATCAAATCCCTAGACACTTGATATCCTGTATCTCTATATTTTTTATTTCTAAAACTCATCACTGCTTGATATTTTCTTTCTAATGTTTGATTAAATTCTGTCTCTCCCCTAGTAACCTGCATGCTTAAGATTACACTGCCTGGGACCAGCAGAGGGTTTAATGGTTACATCTCTGGGTTCCCACACAGTCGACTGTGGTTTGAATCCTGGACATGGCAGCTTAAAACACTTCAGGCGCATGTGCATGTGTGCCCAAAATCCTGAGAGGAGACTAGAGAAAAAGGGATTGCAGCATGGTTATCCCCTTGGGGGATGATTTCTTATCTTCTGTCTCTATGTCTGTCTCTGTCTCTCTGATAAGTACACTCCCCCAATAGCAAAAATCTCTCTCAAAAATGAAAAGATTGTATGACCTATGTCCACACTGGGTCAGATACATTCTCAGAACCTATCCTTGTATCTGGTGCATAAGAATTACTCAATGTGCACATATGGAATGAATTAAGACATGAATGGATTCTCAGCACCAAATGAACTAGACACAGCTGCTAAATAGCCAACTCTCAAGTAAGCTTTTGTTTCCATACTGAGACAGAAAACAGTTTTTCCTAAGTCTACTACTGATCTTATATTTTGTAAATTTGTCATTTTAAAAAAATTATTATTATTTGTTTCTAGGCTTTGGAACAAAACAAGAAATAATTATTTCTTTTCTCCAAAGTCAGAGATCTGAGCTTATCCCCCTAAAACCATTTCATAATAGTGTTGATAAATCACATTGAAATTTCCCTGGTGGAACTGAATAAAATTAACTTGCTTTTATATCACACACAGACACACACACACACATATATACACACACACACACACACACAGACAACACAAAACAGTACATTTGCAGATTTCATGTGAATGAAATCAAAATTGCTAATATGATCAAGTGGTAACATTGTTACATCAAACAAAACTCTCACCACCAGACTTAGTGTATCTACATTCTTCTTTTGATCTTAGAGAATATTTCATTTTTTTAGTACTAGAAAGAGTTGTACTCTAAATAATTTCCAATCTGTATTTCATTTGGCAAACAAATTGAAATGGAGTTAGAGACACATGTTTTGTAAAGTAACAGAGATTTCTAAAATTCCACATATTGACTGTAAGAATGAAAATTTGTTTCTTAGTCTCTTTTTTCTTTCTCAGTTCCTTTTTTCTAGCACTTCCACCTACCATGAGGAAATAGGTGAACACTAGTGTCTGCACTGGCCAGGGCATGGTAGGATGTGCTATAGAATCTATCCTATCATCTCAAAGCTTAATACAATAAGATATGTTTCTTGGGACCAGCAGATAGTGTATTGGTTACATTGCTAGACTCCCAAGTAGTTGACCTTGGTTCGGGTCCTGGACCTAGAGACTTAAAATTCATATGGGGTGAATGTGCCCAAGATCCCAAAAGGAGAATGGAGGAGAAGGAATTGAAGCATGACCATCCCCCACCACCCGACCCCGGGGGATGATTTCTAGCTTTCTAGCTCTCTGTCTCTCTCTGTCTCTCCAGACAGCACACATATCTATAGCAAAAATCTCTCTTAAAAAAAAAAGTTTCTTTATCAGTCTAGTAAAAATCAAGACAACTATCCAGAAAACAATCTTTCCTGTTTTTTACCTTATCAATCCAAGATCTCAACAGCAATTCCTTCAGGATGCTGAGGCAGGGAAGGGATCATCCCAGGGTCAGGTCTCAGATTTTGTTTTAGAAGTGACACATTCTGTCTCTTTCCATGCTCCGCTGAAACTAACCCAGCACACTGTTCTACTCGCTATAAGGGTTGGGAAATATGGTCTTATCTTCTGCTCAGAAAGAAGAAAATGTACATACTAGGAGTGAACTCTAGACGTTTCTACTGCATCCTTCTAATTTCTTCTTCTTCTTTTTCTTCCCCCCAGCTTCCAGCCTCTTCTACTTGTTATTCTAGTCCAGCTCTAGGGGGGGCAATTAAACCTCCTCTTTTCTCTATTGCCAAAATCCATATACACTTCAGCCATTACGTTGGGAGACTTAGATTGGAAGGGACCTCTTCTGTTTTACTCCTCAGTGTGTTCCCAGCACTTAGCACCCTACCCGAAGTGTAATATTCTTTCGATAAACTTGCTCAAAATCATAAAAAATGTTGTTTTTAAATTAGTCATTGTGCAATGGCTATAGATTCATCTGTATGTTAAATAAATATCTCCTATTTCTGATAAAGCACTCATCTGATACTCTAACATAGATCAAGTAGAGCACAGATTGTAATAAAAGGAGAGTAATCTGATATTTTGGTCTCATGTAATTTTTCTTTGGGCAAAACTGTAAACAGTCGCATGCATTTCCGATTCTACCTATATTAACTTTGCAGGGTATACTTTTATTATTTCCAAGGAGCCTGACAATAGTACCTATTTGAAGTGCAGAAGTTTTGTCCAACCCAGGAAGAAATTAGTATGCTTGAGAAAGCAGTCCTGAGCTGAACATCATGCATTGCCTTCCTGTGTTTGAACTCCCTGCCTATTTTTTACCACTAGCCTTTGGCCCCTAGGGCATCTCCAGTTACCTCAAGGTGTTTTGAGTTTCCAAAACAATTTCAACATAAAATTAAATTTTAATTCATTTTAACTTGGCAAAAAAAAAATAAATAAAACATAAGAAGTGTTGCAAAATTAAATAGGATATCACAGCTGTCAGAGGACGGTAGGGGCAGATTGTGAATCTTGATAGTGTTTCTCTAGTTGATGGCACTGTCCATGTATTTGGAAGGCAGGTTTCTGATTAATCATCTTGAGCTTCCTGAGTCACTAACTGTTAAAATCTTAAAAGGAAAATCTTGATATGTTGCTCAGCAATAGGTTGGAAATACAAAGGGAGAAATGAGAAATAAGATATCTGTGGAGAGTAACTCCTTACTTGTTTTTTTTTTTTTCTTTTTTTAAGAGGTTTTTGCTATAGGGCACGTGCGCTCGCCAAACAGAGACAGACAGAGAGACAGAAAGTGACAAATCACCCCCCTGGGGGGGATGGCCACGCCACAATCCCTTCTCCTCCATTCTTCTCTCGGGATCTTGGGCACGCACGCACACACACCCGGCGTGAGTTTTAAGCCACCAGGTCCAGGATGCGAACCTCAGTCGACTACATGGGAGTCCAGCGACATAGCCATTACGCTAACTGCTGGTACTGTTACTCCTTACTTGTTAATGGTATCTTTTCAAAATTTCCTTACACTGGGACATACACATATAAAAGAACATATAATAACATATATGTAAAACACTAACAGAAATTTGTCTCCCTAGCTTCAACTTCCACCTAAAAATCTGTTTAATTTTAAATTAATTTTTTCAAAGCTTCATCTGCTCCATCGTTTTAGCAAGTGTTCCTGACATGACATAATCAAAGTAAGTAGAAACCAACTTACTACATCTGCCTAATGCAAATTTCATCTTCTATTTCCATTTTTGCTTCTGCTCACTTTGACCTCCCCTGTGCCTTCATGCGAGTGAAGTAAAAATTTCTGTGTGAGAGTGAGCATTCAGTAACCAGTCATTTAATATCCCAAATTAAAAGAACTGTTTCTGAGGATAAGGTGCACTACAGTGGAAAAAATCAATACAAGTCACCTACTTTGTACAACAGATTCATAGCCTTTTTCTTAGTGTGAGAATGTCCGAGAATTTGAGAAGCAAGTCTGTCACCTTGCATCTGTCAAGGCTAAATAGATCTGCCAGCCCCATACCCCCACACATCTCCATGAGGGGATGAGCAAAATCCATTTGTTCTAAAACTTCCTATCCTACTCTTAATCAGAGAGAGAGAGACTCACTGGATTAAGATATACTTTTTTTTCTCATTTCTTTTCTCATTCTCATCTGAATTTGTAAAATTTGCACTTGTTGCTAGGAACTTGATTCAACTGAAAACTTTACATTTTAATTTGGTTCCAGATTCTC
>NW_006205385.1:60261-62075 GCF_000334495.1 Tupaia belangeri chinensis | reverse complement strand
AAAGAGTGGTCTGAGACAGCAGGTTATACAGATATAGGTGGATATCTTGACCCCAGAGAAGCAGAAGAATGAAGTGAAGGCCAAGAGATGAAATGAAAAACTCTGAGAAAGAAGACTGAGTGGAGCTGAGTGTTAAACAGTGGGAAGGGTCTGAGTTTTTAATCTGCTTGCAAATGAGAGAGGTGGGGGGACCAGCAGTTAGCATAACGGCTATGTCGTTGGACTCCCACGTAGTCGACCGCGGTTCGCGTCCCGGACCTGGTGGCTTAAAACTCATGCCGGGCGCGTGTACGTGCATGCCCAAGATCCCAAGGGGAGAAAGGAGGAGAAGGGATTGCGGTGTGACCATCCCCCCTGGGGTGTGATTTCTCGCTTTCTGTCGCTATGTCTCTCTCTGTCTGTCTGGTGAGTGCATGTGCCCTGTAGCGAAAAACCCCCCCAAAAAAAAAAAAAAAAAAAAAAAAGAGGTGGGTAAATTTGCTCTGAAGAGAGACATAATTTTCTTTTAAAGAATTATTTTCTTTAATTTTATTTACTTATTTTAATTTGACCAGAGAGAGACAAGAAAGAGAAAGAGAGAAAGAGAGAGAGAAAGAGAAAGTGAGAAGCAAGCTGCCAAGTTCAGGACTCGAACCATGGTCAATCGTGTGGGAGTTCAGTGCCCTTAACCACCATACCACCCGCCAGTCCCAGGAGACATTATTTTTCTTATACTGGGCAATGTGCAATTCTGCCTCCTGTTTCAGAGAGAGAAGCTATCTCCATCTTGCAAGACTGTTTGTATGCAAGTATCCTATTAAGGGTAATTTAGAATGAGGAGGTATCTGCTCCCAAGATGTAAAGAAACATCAGAAAGAAGTGGAGAATTATCACCCAACCACTAGTGCAATATCTGAAAATGATCTCACTGGATACAAATCCTACATCTATATTTCTCCCACATTTCTATTATAGTTTCATAAATTATGGGCTGCATTCACATATATGCACATTGCCACACATACACATGCACACATTTTATTTTTGTTTTACTAAGGGATGCATGCACTCATTGCAGAGAGAGGAGAGAGAAAGCACCCTCTGTCTGGGGGGATGGCCATGCCACAATCCCTTCTCCATTCTTCTATTGGGATCTGGGGCACACATGCCCAGTGTGTTTTTGTGTTTATCAAGCTGTTGGGTCCAGGGACTGAACCATACAGTGGGCCATGTGGGATCCAACTGATTTAACCATTGTACCACGAGCTGGCCCAAATACATACATTTCTTTTTCTGTGATTTCCCTGCCTTTAAGCAGCCTAAGTAGAAAATAGGAATTGGCTATGAAAATTTATTTCTCTTTCCATAATCATTAAAGTTCAACACAGGCTCAGAAGGTTTACCTAAAGTAGCTTTTTCATTTTTCTAGTTAGATGCTTCTTATCTTTTGGTGCTCCCAAAGGATCTAAAAAATAATAATAATAATGATTCTTCTTAGATAAAGACAAACACACAGAAACTATTACATACAATATTAGAGATTACAGACACTAAGAGACCCATTCATAGGTGTCTTTAGTGGAATATTATTGGTTTTATAAGAAGGAACATGCAATGTTAAGTATAGGAAAATATAGAGTAGTAAGTTCAAATTTTTTTCTGATTGGGATTATTTCTTTTTTTATAATTATTTTATTTTTTATTTATTCATTCATTTTTAAAATTTTTTTAAATTTATTTTTTTTAAATTTGACCAGAGAGAAACAGAGGTTGAGAGTGAGAGAGAGTGGAAGTGAGAAAGCAAGCCACCAGATTCAGGACTTGAACCCTGGTCA
>NW_006205385.1:23104-60006 GCF_000334495.1 Tupaia belangeri chinensis | reverse complement strand
GCAAAAACAAACCCGCCCTTTTTTTTTTTTTTTTTTTTTTTTTTTTTTTTTGCCCACAGCATAAGAAATCTCTGTTTAGGAGTTTCAAGCAATATCCCAGAACCTACCATAATGGTGCTTTAAAAATATAACGTATACAGACTCCATTTGAAATTTCAGTTATTGAAGAATCATGACACAGGTGAGGTTCTATGATGCTTTGCATTTCATGCGTACTAATTCACAAAGTAGTTTCTTACACCATCCTTCTCATGGCCTTTTGAACATCTTGTAAAATAGTTGTAGCATTGAAAAAAATATCTCTGCTTATATCTAAACATTTTAAAGTACAAAGAAAAATTGAGATTCGAACATCACATAGTTAGAAGAAATGCAGAGAAAAAGTAAGATATGAAACCTTGGGTCTTCTGCTCCTGTAGTAGTCCTGTTTCACTCTGTCCCCCACACTGAGATTTCCCTTCTGTGTTCACTTTTCTAGGGGCTATAACACTGATTGACATCTGCATATCAGATGCTGGGCTCGGCAGAACCTGTGAGCTGGTGAGTGTGTCCCCATTTCACACTCAAACTGAGGTATGGCGATTATAGAACGTAAGCAAAGTTACACTCAGAATCAGTGGCAGGTCCTGTCTTGGACCACAGCTCTGAACTTGGAGTCTGTCCTTAGGCTAGAGCGCTGCGCAACCTCATGATAATGGCTGATGCCAGAAACGCCAGAGGAGGAAGTGCATATTGTAAGTGAGGTCCTACCACCCTGTTTGCTGAATAAAGCGAGGTCCTTCACTAGAGCTAAACTATAACATGATTGTGGTCATCTAGGGTGCTTTAGGTAGTCACTCTGTGCACTGGAAGGACATAAACAGAAGTGGCAGTCAGAACCCAAAATGTGAAGTGGACTACTTGAAGCTTTTATCCATTCCATCTACACCGGAAATGTCTACCGTGCCCACTCCCCTGCTGACAGCCTCACTTAGAATGTCTGCACTTCCCACAACTCCAAGGGAGCAGGATGCAGTACCGCCTGATCCCCTGATCTGAATGCTTCATCCATTGAGCCCATTAGGTTCTTTTTATATAAAAAGGAGGAAGAAAAAAAAAAAAAAAACTACTAAAGCAAAGTTGTGGTCAGTAGGAGGTGTGCTTGAGCGGAAAGGTTTTGTGGATTCAGGGATGAAGACCACTGTTTGATCAAACTATACAGTCAGAGCTATCTTAGTCTGTTATTGTGTTAGTAACACACAAATACCTGGAATCGGATATTGCATGAAGAATAGAAGTTGATTTGACTCATGATTCTTGTGACTGAAAAGTCTGGAAGTGTGGGGCTGGTCTCTGTTGGCCTCATATAATGTGGCTGACAGAGTCAGAGACAATGGTATGTATGTGAAGACAGAGACCTGGAGACAATCATATCTCTTTTATAACAACCCATTCTCATGGGAATTAATCTCTTCTTTCTGAGAGCTAAAACTTACCAACCATCGTGGCAGACAGCATTAATCCATTCACGAAAGTGATCAGACAGCACTAATCCATTAGGAGAGTGATGCTTCAATGATCCACCTCTTAAAGGTCTCCCTTCCTCCCAATGGCTTTATACTGGGGACCAAATTCCAAATCATGAACATTTGAGAAACAAACCATTATCCAAACCATAGGCAGTGAGGAAGAGAGTTTTCAGAAAGAGAAAGGACATAGGTATTTATATCACTTAACATTTTCTAGGGATTTCCAAATTATTTCCCATATTTACTCCTGACAACAATGCTATTTCATGGACAAGATGATAGGTGACCAGAGAGGTTAGGTGATTTGACTTAAGTTCACAGCTTGTAGATGGTAGAGCAAAGATGCAAATCCCAACATATAAATTCTTAGTTTCTGTTCTCTACTCACTGTTTAATTATACATTCCAGCCCTGTCTAAATCCTTATTCTCTTTGATCCTTGGCAGCAACTGACACAATGATCCCTTCTCCTCTGGTGTTCATCATTCTGACTCTCCATTTATATGATTCTTCCTACACCAAAGAGTGTGTGTTCTCAGGGTCCTGACTTATTCCTCTCTCACCACTCTCTACATGATTTATATCTACTCTCTTAAAAAATGTTGTAGCTTTATGAGGCTATAAAGTCTTAGCTTCCTAGCCTCCCAAAATATTAGTTCTTGCTTCTGGATATCAGCATTCCGTGTCTGTATCTCCAATCTTTATCCCCTATCTGCTTCTAAATTTCCATTTCTGCTCTGAAAGTCAAGATATGTAGGATAGTCACCATTGTATTTCTGAATCATTGATCACCTGCTGGTTTTCCTACTTTTGTTTTGTTTGGGTTTTGTTACTAATAGTATCACTAACCTCTAGTCACCATTCCTTGAAAACATTTAAAGGTTAAAGAACCATCCCTCGAACCCGCAGATTCCTGGCCTATTGTCTATTTTAATCTACCTGTTTAAAATTTACCTTTAGTTTACTTCTCTATGTAAAGCCTTACCCATTCTTCAAGGAGTAGTTTAAATTTCCTATGTCACTTTCTCTGTGTAAGAGAAGTAGTGACTCTTTTGTGGCTAAACTCCCATGGTGTCCCTTTGTGTGTGTGTGTGTGTGTGTGTGTGTGTGTGTGTTCATTATTTGGCTCTATACGTTTGTGCATATTTTACATTCTGAACTATGGTACGTTCCTTGAACATAAGGACTCTGTAGCCACAACTATAGTCTTTGTTATGATTATCATAATGCCTTATATATAACTGGTATTTTTCAATATTGCCATTATCTAGTTGGCTTGAAGTAGAAGTCACCACTAGATAAATGCAATGAAAAAGAAAAACAAAGAAAGGGAACCAGGAAGAAAGGATAGACAGACTGAATAAAGCAAACACATGTTGAGGCTATTTTAAAACTTACATAAAAAACTGAAGTTACCTAAAAAAGAATAGAGACTTGTTGGTGTTATGTCGTCTTGATAAGTAGACCCCGTGTTTTAAAAAGTGAACAGCTAAACCCAGTGGGCTTATAATGTTCTTGCTCAGGATCCAGATGACACCTCATAAACAGTGCACCTGTCATAGTTCTTCTTAATTGTGGCTATGCTACACTTCTCATCGCATGATCATCACTGAGATATACGACTTTCATAAATACTGTTTATGGAACATCTGCTGGGTATCACCGTGCCTCAGTATATGTCAAGATAAAGTTACCCTGCAGGCCTGTCAATGAGAATACATGAGAGCTATTAAAGTGTATTGGGGGATAGGTTTGTTACTGGCATGTTGAATCCAAAGCCCCAAATCCCACAGAGTCAGTGGACACTTGCCCATGCTTAGATCACTTGCTCCTGGTGTTGTGTTCAGATGCAACTGTCTGACACATGCCAATTGTCCATGACTGATAGGAAGAATTCATAACTGACTTTATGGGTGATTTTTGCCCCAGAAAAGTCATCCATAAATTATAGAAGCCAGCCAATGGTATAGTGGTTAAGGTGGCTGTATCCTACATGACCAACTGTGCAGGCTGTTTCCCGGCCCAGAGCTGGGTGTGTGTGCAAGCCTGATCCTACATGACCAACTGTGCAGGCTGTTTCCCAGCCCAGCAGCTGGGTCTGTGTGCAAGCCTGTCCTAAATCTCCAGAGGAGAATGGAGGAGAAGGGATTGAGCTTGTCAATCCTTCCTGGGATTATTGGGGGTGTGTTCTTACTTTCCTTCTCTGTCTCTTTCTGTCTGTCTCTATCTAGTGAGCACATGTGGCCTGTAGCAAATAAAAAATAAATAAATAGAACTTAGAAAGTCACTCATAAACTAAGCCCTTTTGCTCTAACTTCAGGTCTGTAGAAAGGATTTATTTCAAACACTAGCACAAAGGCTTTGCTTTCCATATCAGATTTGCTCGCAAAGGGCCAAGAAAGGGAAATATTTAATGTTGATGGTTCCAACTCTGTTTGACATTGCATTGCCTCAGTCACATGCTGGCATATGCCTTACGGACCATAATTCCATGGTAAGGTCCTGAGCAGGGACTAGGTACATGTGCTTTACACAAGAGGCTTCATCACTTCATGAATGATCACACTTCTTTCCAAAAACATCATGAAGAAATTGGAAGTGAGATCAATTTAGGAAATCCCTATAAGCCCTTTGGGGAATTGCTCGTGCACTGCTATTTTTAATGCTTAAGTTCCTGTTGCCTAAAAATTATCGTCTTGAGATTTTCTTGTTCCTGCAATAAGAATGTATAACAGTAATCCTCCAGTTCTTTAGCCAAGAGGAATTTCACTGATTAGGTTAGATTTTGGTCTCTGAGCCTCTGTCTTTATCCTTCTTGACTTAAACAGTGAAAGTGACAATTACATAAAGCTTCCTAGTCATTTTTCTCCTCTTATATCAAATGATCTGAAATCGGGTTGATTTGTTATCCTCTCTGAAGTGTGAGTTGTAATTGATACTTAGTAGAAGGTCTCTAAATTGAGAACATGACTGAATGCTATTAGCTTCAAATGATTTGCTTTCTCAAATTATTTCAGTCTTCACAGTGGTGCCTGTGAAATTGTCAGAGTGCAAATGGTTCAGTGCAAATGGCTTTCTCTGCACATTGTAGGGACTAAATTAATGAAGGCTGTGCTGATTTATGAAACCCAACTTGTGCTGAGATTTACTCAACTGTCTTGACATTGAAGGGGAAACACAATTTCAAAGACAGAAACTCTCCATCTAAACTTCTGACTATAAACACCTGACTGGAAACAAAGTGAAACAAAACACAAACATCCTGAATGAAACATGAGTTTTGAAAAGGAAGCCAGTGACAGGACTGATGAGACCTGATCTAAGGGATGGGTGGAATGAAAGAAGCAGCAGTCTTGTATTCATCCTTTACCATGTGGCAGGCTCTGGGCTTGGCACTAAAGCACATCCCTATTAATCTTTCAACGCCAACGTAGGATGACTCTTGTCACACTTCTCTTTTTCAGATGAGTAATATACAGTCCAGAAAGGTAAATAACTTGTTGAAGATCACACAGGAATTCAGTGGAAGGGCAGAAAACAATTTTGATACTCTAAACTCCAAATCTCAAGCTGTTTCACCTCATCTTCCTCTCCTCATTTAAATACTATAGATTTTCTCGGATGTATTTTTATCCTTATGCTTTAACCTTGCAGAAACTATAGTGATTGAAACAATAAAGCGGTTAAAGAGGTTGAACTAGAAAATTTCTTCCATATTTCTTTCATTCTTCACTGGTCTCCTTACAGCTGTCTCTGATTCCCTGATCCATACCAAACCTGATTTAACCATATATCTGCTCTTCTCCATCTCTTTCCTCCAAGATAACCTCTCTATACTTCCCTTTAACTTTAAAATGTACTTTAAACTCATCACACAGAAGAAGACATTGCCATTGTAGAGAGAAATATCTGGCATAAACTGAAAAATAAGCCTTGTATTTTAAAATGTGTTTGTTATATATTAATAAAATGAAATGAAACTTCAAGGTACAATAGATTATTTGGGCAAAACTTAGTTTGAGGTTTCTTTTACAGCCTGTCTCTTCCGTCTTCCATTGCTAACATATCTAGTCACTTTATATATTAGGCTAAATTTATTTTTCCTCTGTGAAGGGGGAACTTCTTTCCCTCTACCACAGCCTTCTACATCTCCCCTGTCTCAGACACAGTGATTGGCTTGGAAATCACAGTTCTGAAATAGAACAAGCCTATCCATAATGCCCATTAATACAGTGTCCTAGAGCCAGACAGCATCATTTATAACCCTGAGAGGGACGTTGGGACAGCGCTGTATCGGCAGCTTGAGCTCTCCAATTTATGCAGCCAGAGCCAATGACTCAGGCACTCAGAAATTGCCCAAGAAGCAGTAAACACACAAAAAAAATAAGAAATAGAGGTATATAGAAGTGTCCATGTAATGAGAATCAGATCAATGAGAGTATAACCAACTGGAAAAAAAAATCAAAAACAAAAAACTGGAAAACACTCAGGTCATGCAGTGATTTAGTGTCTGTAGGATAAGAGAGAAGTAAAACGCTCTGCCAGGCTTTGGTTGCAAACTAAGTGATCTTTATTCCCTCACAACTTATGGATTCAACATGTTCATTAACACACAATTTTTGCCCAATGGGAGTTTGTAGAAAATGGATGCTTGCTAATTGGGTCAAGTTAATGAAAGTTGTATGCAACCGAGTGGACACCGAGTACTTAGCTTCTGAGCAATATTCTACACACACACACACACACACACACACACACACACTCACACACACACATGGGGGGGAGATGAGAGAGAGAGAAAGAGAGAGAGAGAGAGAGAGAGAGAAAGAGAACTGTTTGAGTGAGAAAAGCTTTAACTTACCCCCAAGGAAAATTATTTGATGAAAACTAATAACCATTGTAAAAATGCTCTCATTGGCATTATATTAATAGCACACCATGTTTGCAGGTGTCTTAAAGCAAGGAATGATTCCGAAGGATTTCTTAAGGCATAAAGGGTGAGGGAGAGGAAGCAAGGATGTAGAGGTTTTCATTATAGCTTACTAGATGCATACTACCAGCTTTAGAAACAGTTTTACTTTCTCAACATATTTAATTGATGTCTGATATTTTTGTGTTTTGGTGAAGACTTGTCTTCAGGTTAAATTGGTCCACCAGGAGCCAACCAAGAAAAATTAAAACATTCACATCTAAACTTACTTTGTTGAAATGTTTGACCCTCAATTATAGGAAAAATAATAATTTTTAAAATTTCAAAGAAAAATTTTAAGATATTAAGAAAAAATCAAACAATGGCATGAGACTCTGATAATCTTAGGTTTCCTAACTGCAAAAATGAGTGGGGGGAAATAGGGACTACCAGGTGGCATAATGGTTATGTTGTTGGACTCCCACATGTCTGACTACAGTTCGAGTCCTGGATCTAGAGCTTGGAAACACACTGGGTGTGTGATTATACCTGACCAATATCTTGAGAGAAGAATGGAGAAGAGATTGTGGTGTGGCCATCCCCCCATGGGGAGTGATTTCTTGCTTTCTGTCTCTCTGACTCTTCAATGAGTACATGTGCACTATGCAAAAAGTCTCTCAGAATAAAAGAAAAACAAAGAAGAAGAAAAGAAAGGAATGGAGGAAAATAGAGCAGTGTCTGCAAAGATTGGAGGGCAAGTGAGAGTGTTACCCTGACTTGCTAGAATTCACATTAAGAGGAGATGAAAACAGTTTCAGGCACATAGTAACTCAAAATTTACCTGGAGGGGCCGGCAAGTGTGTGGTGGTTTAGGCACTGGATTTTCACATGACCAAGCAGTTGGAGTCTAGACTGGTGGCTTAAAAATCACCACTGGTGCATGTGTGAGTGTGCCCAAAACCGTGAGAGGGAATGCAGTCATCTCCTCAGAAGGTGACTTCACCTTTTCCATTTCTGTCTTTTTCTGTTGTCTTTTTCTGTTGTCTCTCTCTAGCAAGCATATGCATCCTATGGCAAAAAAAAAAAAAAAAAAAGAAGAAAAATTTACTGGATCATAGAAATAAAGAATGCATTCTAAAAGAATAAGAACTAATTTCCAAAGAAGAAAATGTCCTACACAAAGTTAAGCATTATGGAAGAAAAAGGTGGTTCAGATAATAAAAAAATGAACTAATGATTTTGTTCTGTTTAGGAGGAGGTAAAAAACATAAAAGGTCTGTTAATACTTATTTTTTCTTTACTTTTAAGAAAAGTCAATATAAGAAGGACAAAGAATGCATAAATTCCAAGCTACTAAGTAGTCAGAGGAAGTCAGTAGCAGATTTTAATTCAGCAAAACTCTGAAATGAGAAAAGAAAAAGTAATAGCAAAAATGTATGGTCACAGTTAAGACTTCACTAATCTTAATAAATTTACTTAGATTAAATTTCTCCACTAAACTTCCCAATGGGTTTTTAAAATCTAACTACATGCTATTTTCTCAAGACATCCTACAAAGAAAATTACATAAAAAAAGATAAAAATAAAGAGATGAACAAAATCATAACAGGAAAACACTAACAAATATAAATCAATAGTGGAAATACCAAGATAATTTAGAATTTATAAAAGAAAACACTGGTCAAAGGAAAGAAACGTTTAACAGACAAAAGAATGTGAAGTTCTCTGTTGAAAACAAAGATCTGTAATTTTTGCTTTATAAAAAAAATAATAATTAAAAAAATAACAGTGGTCCACCATGTGTTGGGGCCAGCTCCACAGGAAGAAGTGCCTCCCTAACTCCACTAGGGCATAGCACAGAGGTCTGGCAGTTGGTAGGAGGGGACCTAGATGCTGCTGGGCTACATAGGAGCTTCCTTGCACCTGGCCACCTATGAGGTGCAAGGCTGCAAGTAGCCCCAGCCTGGGAAAGCATTGCATTAAATTGCATATAAAAATGCCTAATAATCACCATGAAGGGGAGGGTGTGGAAAGAGAAAGAAATAGATAGAGAGAGCGTGGGTGAAAAGAAAATGTTCTTCAGTTATTTATTTATTCCATGAGTGAGATAGACAAGAAAAGGTGAGAGGGACCCCAACAGGGTCTCTCAATGCCATGATCCACTCCCGGTCCTCAGTTAGCTCCAGCTCATTGGCAGGCATGTGCCCCATGTACTCAGAGAAGTCTCAGGATTTGAACTATAAACCTTACCATATGAGGATTGCCTCAAAAAGTATAACATCTTACTGCTACACCACCACCAGATCTCAAAAAGGAAATTATACACATTTAGTATCTTTTAAAAAACATTTTAAATTACTATTATTTATACATTCAGTTGTTATATATCATTTATATATCATTTAGATTGTAAAGAGATTTTACGAGTACTCTTTGACAATTTTTGAACAAGTAAGAACCCTCATTTTCATTTTGCACAGAAAACCCCACAAAGTATATAGCCAACACTACTACTAATATATATATCTTAATACATATTTAATATATGCTTATATATTAAATTTTGAGAATAAAAGAGGAGAAGTGCCACAGATCTTATAATAATTCCTTTTAAAAAATGCACGTGAGGTACCAGCAGTTAGTGTAATGGCTATGTTTCTGGACTCCCGTGTAGTTGACTGCAGTTCAAGTCCTGGACCTGGTGGCTTAAACTCATGCCAGGCATGTGTGCGTGCATGCCCAAGATCCCGAGAAGAGAATGGAGGAGAAGGGATTGCAGCGTGACCATCCACTCTGGGAGGGAGATTTCTCACTTTCTGTCTCTCTGTCTCTCTCTGTCTTTCTGGTGAGCACACGTACTCTATAGCAAAAACCTCTCTCAAAAAAAAAAAAATGCATGTGAGAAAGGAAAGAAAATAGAAAGTGTAAGAAACAGGAAGCAATGAACAGGAGATGTTTGAAGCTGAAATGAAAGAAGCCCATGATTCTGGAAGTATGGAGTGAGGAAGGGATCTATGAGGACTCCTAGGTTTCTATCTTGAATGATCCAGTGTAGAAAGAAGGAGTATAAAGACAATGATTCTCAGTGAGTTGGAGGTGCGTATGGGTGGTACAATGAAGAGAACATCAGAATCAATTGATCAGTTGTGTAATATGGATTAAAGATGTAAAGTTGGGCTTTATCATTATAGAGGATATAATCACATTTGTAAGATATGATCATCCAGATCTTTTCTTTTTCCAGAGAAAAAGTAAAAAAGGACAAGTATAATAATTTAAGTGATAATCAGAAAAGACTATTCTAGATGATGATCAGGAATCACTGAACAGAACAATCAGGAGGGTAATTGTCTTAACAGAATAAGAAACAAAGTTTCTAACATTTGGTAGTGTGGCAGATGGCTTCTGATATGGCTCTTAACTACTCTTGCCTTTTGGTATTTATCACCATCTTAGTGCATTTGGGCTGCTATAACAAAACTCTAAATCAGGTAACTTATAAACAACAAAAATCTATTATTCAGAGTTCTAGAGTCTAACACATCCAAGATTAAGACAATGGCAGATGTGGCGTCCAGGTAACACTTGCTCTCTGATTCATAGACCCTTCTCATTGGATCTTCCTGTGGTGGGAGAGGCTAGCTATGTCTCTTGGGTCTCTTTTAAAAGGGCACTAATCCATTCATAAAGGTAAAGCCCTCATTACTTAATCACTTTCCACTGTCCCCACCTTCTAATAATATCACCTTGAAAGTTAGGGTTTTAACATAGGAAATTGAGGAAACACAAACATTTGCATCATAGTTTTTGTGTAATCTACTCTGAGTGTAGGTTGAACCTAGAGACTTGTTTCAAACAAGCAGGATGGGCCAAAGGAGATGGGATATCATTTATGAGCGTAGGTTAAAAAAAAATTGATTCTGGGACCAGCAGATGGCGTAGCAGTTACTTCACTGGACTCCTACATGACTGAACACAGTTCGAGTCCTGTGCCTGGTAGCTTGAAAGTCACACCATTCACGTGTGTGTATGTGTGTGTGTGTGTGTGTGTGTGTGTACCTACCACCCTGAGAACAGAATAGAGGAGAAGGAATTGCAGTGTGGCCATCCTCCCTGGGAGGGGATTGCTTGCTTTCCCTCTCACTGTCTCTGTTTCTCTCTCTGGTGAGTACACATACCCTAAGGCAAAGACCTCTAAAAAGAAAAAAAAAATTATGATTCTTATTGTCACTTGTCCTCTCTTGCCCTCTTGCTTTCCCATAATGAGGGGCCCAAATGCCATGTTGTGAGCTAACTTACAAAGAGGCCCATACAGCAAGGAAATAAGGAAGACCTTTGCCAGCAACTGGGAGGATCTAAGGCTTTCAGTTCAATAGTCCATGAGAGAGTCCTGCCAGCAATATGAATGATCTTGAAAGCATACCCTCCTCCACTAAAGCCTCTGGACGAGACCTTAGCAGCTGCTGACCCCTTGATTGCAGCCTTGTAAGCGACCCTGAAGCAGAGGACACCATTAAGCCACACCAGGATTTTCAAAGCACAGAAAACAAGATAATAAGCGTTGCTTCAAACTATGGAGTTTTGTAGAAATTTGTTATGCAGCAACAAATAAGTTGTACAGGTAGTATCAAATGTCAAAGATTGGGGGTTAGAAAATACTCTAAAATCATGAGAAAGAATGACTTCCAAGGTGGATTGTTTAGAAGTGCCTGATTACTTTAGAAGTGTCCATAAAAATTGGGGTATGCTGTTAGCATTTGGGTCCCTGGAGCCAAAGATGTTACATAGTCTGCAAGTAAAAGATAGTACTTTACACTAAAAAATGTTCCCATACCGAATGTTGACAGCACCCCCATTAAGAAACACAGGGGAAGACTGGAGAAGGAAGTGAAGAAAAAAAGTGGTTAAATTCATACCTAGAGTATTGCACTCCAGCATATTGAACTAAATTTTGAATATATGCCTGAAATTTTAAGAGTTATTTCAGCCACTCTCTTAGGATGGGCTTTATCCACAAGTGGATAAAGCTATTTAAAGAGGAGACATATAAAATCTTCACAAACCATATTATTCTCTAGTATAACAACAACATATTTATCATCATTTTAACTAAGATCTATGGAATCGTGAGGGGATCTCAAAAAGCTCACAGAAAAATGGAATCAAAACGTGTTTTTATTTTGCTAAAAAACATTTTGAAATCCATGCATAGTTTTTTGTACTGTGCATTTTTCTATGAACTTTTTAAAGACCTCTCTCCTATGCGTCAGCCAATGTGCGATGTGCATTTTCGCATTTAACTTGTTTTGCTTGTGTCTTCCTTTTGCTGGCCATTGTTAACATTGTTACCGTTATATTAGAATCTGGGCATAACTTACTTTGTATTGTTGGATGCACCCAAAATAAATAAATGATGACTATATCGTTTGGCCTACTGTAGAACATTTTAATGCCTGAATCTTCATTCAGTAAGGTGAAGGCTATCTGTAAACCTTCCAAGTCGAGCCAAAGCCTTCAAAGTGATTCATTTCCTGTGTCTGCATAGACCTGAAGAAAACGCTGTGCTAGCTGATAATCAGGAAAACACTCAGGCCTACTCTATCCTGTGTGTGAAAGAGAAATCCACAGAGATATGAAGCCAAATCACTACTCTACTGATAAAAGCTTAACCGGGAAGTAATTAATATGGCTTCCTCCCTCTCTCCCTCCCTTCCTTCCTTTCTCTTTTTCTTTCTTTACTCCTTCTTTCTTTCTTTCTTATTATGGCTACCTTCTTTTCCTTCCTTCGCCAGACTTGCCAGTTTTGAACGAAACATGTAATCAAAATGGTTTGATTCTTGATTCAAACAAATTGTAACAATTCAGACAATAGACTTCTATATGTAACGAAAACACCTATCCTCGGGCCAGTAAGTGGTACAGAGGTTAAAGCAAATAATCTCATATGGCTGATTGCCTGGTTTGAGTTCCAACACTGCAACTTAAAAACCATGCTGGGCGTGTACATGTGCATGCCCAAAATCCTGAGACGAGAAAGGATTATGGCCATTCCCTCTGAGGGTTGCCTTTTCTTTCTTTCTTTATTTTTCTGGAAAGGTTTTTGCTATAGGGCACGTGTGCTCACCAGAAAGACAGAAAGAGACAGACAAAAAAACGAGAAATCATACCCCAGGGGAGATGGCCACAACTCAATCCACTCTTCTCCATTTTCCTCTCAAGATTTTGGGCGTGCACACACACACACCCGGCGTGTGTTTAAGCTGCTGGGTCCAGAACTTGAACTGTAGTCGACTACATGGGAGTCCAACGACATAGCCATTATGCCATCTGCTGGTCTCAAGGGTTGCTTTTTTACTCCCCCACCCCTCTGTCTCTGGTGAGTGCATGTGCCCTATAGTAAAAAATAGCAACAACAAAATCTCTTGTTAGGGAAAATCAGTGAATATTTTGCAAGGTAAAATAGTAATTCAAAGTTATGTCTATTTGCAGGCATAATCCTTAGCTTGCTGGGTAACAATACACAGTCTTTTAACAAAGAGAATGTTTGGAGAGGCAGGTGGATACGGATGAGCACAGAGAGAGAAACAAAACTACTCAACACTCCAGTGTCGGAATAATTTGGAGAGGTCCCAGCTACAAGTGAGCAGTGGCGCCCTGTGAGTACCCACATGATTTCCGCTCCTTGTAGATGAACATCGAGGTGCTAGATGAGCCAGTTCAGTGAGCTCCACACAGCAAAAACCCTGCACAACAAAGGCTTTTTCAGATTCCTGTAAGAAACATTCCCAATTACATGCACTTTGCACTATTTGGAGGAGAAGGAGAGAAAATTTAGGGTCGGCTCTTTATAACTGAAAGCAGAAGCCTTTAATCAGCATGTACTCTTCAATTTGACTCGCCATTTCAAACACCCTAATTACTTCTATAGGAAAAATCCATCCACATATTTAAATTGCCCACTGGAATCAAACATCACATGAAATAAAACCACGAGATTAAAGGGCAAAAAAGTGTAAAGTGAGTAGAATAATATTTTGTGTCTTTTTTCAGGCTGAGTTTGCATTTTTGGCTTTCATTTGACAATTTATTATGTAGAGGCAAGAGATGAGAAGATTGATTGATTGTTCAATCAGGTTATTAATAAATTTTATTACTATAGTCAGCCATTTCTTACTACTCTGTTTTTTGTACTTTTTTTTTTTTTTAAACTGGACTAGCTCGTAGGTTAAGGAGGGTAAGTAGGAAGTTATTTCTCTGATTTCTGGACTGTCTGAGAAGATAGCTTATGACTGAGAACTCAATATTAAGAAAGTTTATTACTACTGAATAATTCTGATGTCCTGAAGAATAAATTTGAATGAAATCTGTTAGAATTTTTTTTTTTAAAGCTAAACCACTAATGATAATTGGTAAGTGAGAATTGGCATTAGAAATCAAGGCTTAGAAGGCAGTACTGCAAATTAATTCCACTTAGTTCTAAAGCAAGGTCATGTTTTATGCTTGGAAATTAATTTTAAAGGTGATGGTTGGATATATGAGTGTGGACCCCCAAGCTTTTATCCTTTCACTCTGTTAGCTTATATAAGAAAACCCTGGAGTGACAGGGTGGACACCTGTGCTTGGTAATGTCTTCAGTGCACTCTGATTGGGCACTTGGCATGGCAGTAATAATAATAATGACAATAAAATAGCTAAATACATGCTAAGCACTTTATGTATAACAACTCATTTAAGTTTCTCAATCCTCAGAGGAAAGTACTATGATAAGCCTAGGAAGGATATATTTCCTCAGGGCTACACAGCTGTTTGGTAAATAGGTGACTAGTTACTATCAATAGTTTGCCAGCAATGAAAAAAACTAAAGCTCTAGATAAATTAAATAAAAGTTTATATACTAGAAAGAGCCTGGGCTTGGGTAGTGTCTTGTGAGTGCTTCTGGGGAGCCAAGGAGTAGAAACTGCAGCAGCAACTTCTCAGTCAGGATGCTTCCAAGAGAAATGTCTCCAGCTCCTCCACCTTGGTTCTGTGACTGCATTTGATGGACAGAGGACAGATCTAGTGCATAAGGCTTTTGGGGATAGAAGCAGGTGTATCATCCTATCAAGACTATGCACAAATAAACATGCTTGTTAAAAGGAGATCAGGGTATTATGAGGAAAGCGAGAAACCAATGCCATGTCACCACACCCAATAATGCCTGTGACAGCGGTGGAGTCATTGCAAGTCATTGCATTTTTCACGCACTTAAACACATTTAGAAGCTACATGGACATTCTATTGTAGTCCGATGGTAAATACTCTTATCATTCCATGACAAAATAAATATCATTTGCCACTGAAAAATGAGGAGGAATTCAATCTCAGGATAGAAGATATACCTTAAACTTTAGTTCTCTTTTAACAAGAATTATTTATTTTATTTATCATCACTATTATTATTAATTTGCTATAGGAAAGGTGTATTCACCAGAGAAAGACAGAGGATGAGAGATAGAGAAAGGGGGGCAGAGAGTGAGAAAGCAAGCCACCAGGTCCAGGACTTGAACTATGGTCAGTCATGTGGGAGTCCAGCACCCTAACCACTACACCACCTGCTGGCCCCATAAACGAGTTCTTTAAAGTCATTTTTTTCTTTGAAGAGTGTAAATGAATTTTTACTTATTTTTCTCATGGACAATTTGCCACTTCATCATAGACATTGAAGAGTCTGAGTATCTAGACTGGTCTACAGATCAGTATTTGGAAACTCTCCAGATAATTCCTAGACACTATAATACTGAATAGCATTGCTTCTCTCTCTCTGTTTATTCCCAAGCCACCTACCTCTTCATAGATTCTCTTTGCTAAAAAATACACAGTTCCTTGCCCCTGCCTCCCCTTAAGTCTTAGAAGTTTGACATAGGCTGAACTCTCCAAATCCACATTTTTGGCTTCTTTATCCTCACTTTTTCTATACACATGCATTGCTTTTTCAGATATCTCCAAATCCAGGTGCTTAAACACAGCACAGCTAAAATCTTAGCCATATAAAGTGTACCTCAAGTTCTTCACCTGCATCTTTGTTCTTTAGTCAGGGTAAAGTAAAACCAAATTCTCAGTAACATAACCAGTAGTAGGTATACATTTCTATCCATCACTGTATATGAAAACTATTTTATGATAAGTTAAATAATTGCAAACTTATCTTGTGCTTAAGTTTATTTTAGAAGCATAAAAATGTATCTCATTAGAATTTGCTGAGATATTTTCTGTTAACTCCTTTTACTAAGTAAAATATTTTGTTAGTAAAGAGAAGGCAAGTCTATGGTTTTAGAAATTAAAAACAGCAATAATATCTCCTACTTTTGCTACTAGAGAAAATACTGTATAGGTTCATTAAGCAGATAAAAATAGAATTACTAAATAATGAAGTGATCTCGCTGTGTATATATCCAAAGTAATTGAAACAGGGTTTCGAAAGGATATTTGCATATCCATGATAGTAACAGAACTGTTCACAATAGCCAAGACATGGATGCAATCCAAATGTCTGTTGATGGATGAATGGATACATTACATGTGGTATGTCCATATAATGGAATATTAGCCTTAAAAAGAAAGGCTATCCTGTCTCATGCTACAATGTAGGGGAACTCTGAGGACACTATGTTAAGTGAAATAATCCAGCTACAAAAAGATAAATACGGAATAGTTGCACTTATATAAGTTATCTAAAGAAGCTGAATTCAGAGAAACTAAAAGCAGAATGCTGATACCACAGACTGGGAGAGATTAAAATAAAAGGATGTGGGGAGGGGAGTATTGTTTAATGTGGATAGAGCTGCAGATTTGCAAGATAAAAAAGTTCAGGTGTCTGGGGTCAGTAGGTGGCCTAGTGATTATGTTGCTGGACTCTCCTATGGCCAACCACAGTTCAAGTGCTGAACTGGCAGCTTGAAAATCACACCGGGTGTCTGTATGTGTGCATGTCCAAAATCCTAGAAGGAAAAAGAAAGAAAGGATTGTGGCATGACCATCCCTCCTGGGCCATGATTTCTCACATTCCCTCTCACTGTCTCTCTCTGTTTCTCTCCAGCAAATACATGTGCCCTATGGCAAAAACCTTGAGGAAAAAAAAAGTTCAGTTTTCTGTTTCACAGCATGAATATACTTAACAGTACTGAACTATGGTATTTAACAGTACTCAACTATACATTTAAGAATGGTTAGGAGCCAGCTGTGCAGCTTAGTGGTTAAGAAAGATGATCCCACTTGGCCAACTGTGGTTTGCATTTTGTACCAGTGGCTTGAAAAATGTCCTGGGTGTCCAAAACCATGATGGAAGGAAGAAATGGAGGAAGAAGAATTACGGCATAACCAATCACCATTGTGGGGGTTCTCCCTCTCTTGTTGTCTCTGTGTCACTCTCTCTCTAGTGAATGGGTATGCCTCTGGCAATTTAAAAAAATGGCTACAATGGTAAATTTTATGTTTTTTTTTTTTAAACCATAATATCCAAACAAACAAACAAAAGTCATTCATCTTTTTCCTTTAGCAAGAGGGCTCATTATTAATATCTTACTATAAAGATATATGTCCTTTATAACTCAGTTAAGACCTAAGTCCATATAGGATTATGCATGCCCAAAGTTGAATAGTAGGCTTTTAATACACGGACAAAGTTATTTTATAAGTTTCGAGTAAGGACATTAACAGGGCCAAGGTGACGCAGAACAATATGCTCTGGGTTACACTCAATTTTTCAATTCTTTTTTAAAAAATCATATTAAGCATGTTGTACTAAACAAAACATACCCTGGAGCATTATGTCTTCTCTTCTAACGCTATTGAAGTTAATTTCCCGAACATCTTGACTTTAATTACCTCTTTCCTGCCTGTTGTAGAACTTTTTGCTAAAGAAGGAAATCAGGAAAATTAGGTGGTGAGAAATCTGTTTTCCTTTTTAATGTTTAGTTCATATTTTGTTGCTTACCTGAGCAGGGAGGTGATTTGAGGACTCTGTAGACTGTAATTGGAAAAGACTGCCCAGAAGGACTCTTCTACCTCAGGCATCTGCCTCTGAAAGTCTGGGCTGGTTCTGCCCCTCTTAATCATAGATTTGCTTTGCAATGCTGTGCATATACCATACACAGAGCACTCCTCTGCCAGCCATTCATTCCCAGTTTCAAAGCATATGTGATACTTAGTAGCCACATTACCCTTCCCATTGTAATTCGAAGAGGAACAGGCTGGATATTTACTTGATCATTCCGAATCATCAGAGACCACCAAATAGTGATGGATTTTAAGAAGCATCTTCTTGAATACAGAGAATTTGAATTTTATGAAGACTGAAACAGAGAAGAAAGTGAAACTAGTATTTGTTATCCTGTCCAATCAAAGCAGCAGTTCCGTAAGAATATGAGATTTTTATCTCCCAGCATGGGGCTGAAATAAGAGTGAGACTGTGAAACTAATCATCGTGACATGTTAATACATACTGAATTGTCATTAGAAAAGAGATATGATTCCTTTAGGAGGGGGCATGTTGTCTATCTGAACAAATAAAAGAATACTTTGAATTTAAATATATTTCTGCCTTACGAAATAAAGTACGCAGTAGAGCCCGCGGTTGTGAATTTACTAGGTTCTACTGGAGCTTCTAGGCATCCTTCTGCCAGGGCCTTAACCTCCCTGACAGGTATTAAAAGGTGTGTACAAATTACAAACTGTCCTGCTGTTGTACTCCTAAGGTGAAAGAGGAAAGAAAACAAAACAAAACAAAACAAAAGCTTTGTGTAACTTTTTGTCCACAGGCTCTTGTCAATTAGAAAATGAAACAAATTTAGGGGACTCTACCTAGAATCTGAACATCTGTTCAATCAAAATGTTTATTAAGCAAGATTTAATTGATCTGCCAGAATGGATGGGCTTTCTTTATCCTTTAAAGTGTTACTATTCTTAATTCAATTCTTGCCCTTTTTTTTTTTTTTTTTTTTTGGCCATAGAGCATATGTGCAGATGTGCTTGCCGGAGGGAGAGAGAAAGAGACAGTGAAAGAGAAAGTGAGAAACTATCCCCATGGGAGATGGCCATGATGCAATCCCTTCTCCTACATTTTTAGGAGTTTGGGCTCTCACACATATGTGCCCAACATGAGTTTCAATCACCAGGTCCAGGACTCTATCCACCTTTGGCCATGTGGCAGTCTGGCACTTTTAGTGCCATGCCACCTTTTGGCTCTGCCATGTGCTTCTTTGTCATCATACTTGATCTTATCTTTTGTTGTCATGGTTATACTTCTAAATGCTTACCTTGATTCTATATCTTGTGAAAATATTTTATTCCTAATCTACTTTTAAAATTTTTGCTAATTTTAACTCTTTCTTTTATCCTCTTTATGTTTTTCCAATTATCTCATAGTTGTTGTCTTCTAATTTTTATTATTATAGAACACTATTTCATCCCTTTTAATTAATAATGTATTTAATTATTGGGACCAGCAGTTAGTGTAATGGCCACGTCGCTGGACTCCCATGTAGTCGACAGCAGTTTGAGTCTCAGACCTGGTGGCTTCAACTCACGCCGGGCATGTGTACAGGCGTGCCCAAGATCCCGAGAGGAGAATGGAGGAGAAGGTATTGCGGCATGGCCATCCCCCCTGGAGGGTGATTTCTTGCTTTCTGTCTCTCTGTCTCTATCTTTCTGGCAAGCACAGGCACCCTATAGCAAAAAACAAACAAACAAAAAAACACCTTTCCAAAAACAGAGAAAAAATAATAATGTATTTAATGATTAAAGTTACCTCATTTAGAATACTTTGTTAGATTTTCTTAGTTTGGGGGCTGGCAGGTGGAATGGTGGTTAAGGGCACTGGACTCCCACATGGTTGACCACAGTTCAAGTCTCAGACCTGGCAGCTTGCTTTCTCACTTTCCCTGTCTCTTTGTCCTTCTCAGATCAAATTAAAATAAATAATGTTAAATAAAATAACTCTTACAAATATTTTCTTGGTTTGTATTTTTTCTCAACTTTATATCCAAATGAATCTATGTTTTCTGTATTAGTTTTTTCTTGTTATTCTGCTCTTAATTTGTTTTTATTTTATGACATGACATGATGACAGCACTGGTAGCCTATGACAGTCCTTGTCATAAACAGAATATTTCCTTTTTTATTTTTCTCTTTTAGAGAGATTTTTGCTATAAGGTACATGCACTCACTGGAGAGACAGAGAGCCAGAAAGTTAGAAATCAATCTCCAGGTGGGATGGCTACATTGCAATCCCTTCTCTTCCATTCTCCTCTCAGCATCTTGGGCACACATGCACACAAGTCTGGTGTGCGTTTTATGCCACCAGGTTGTGACTGAACCGCGGTTGACTATGTGGGAGTCCAACGACATACCCTTCTGCCATCTGCTGCTCCCAACAGGATATTTCTGAGACGTCTTCCACTTCTACATTCCTGAGACCATCGTGCAGGCTTCCTTTAGTGAATTTCCCACCTATTCTATGATTAATTTTTCAAAAGCCCCTTTTTTCATACAAGTTGGGACAGACTCTGGACAAGTCTACTCAATTAAGACATTTTCTTTGCATAGTTGTTAAATTGCCAGGGGGCACATGTGCTCTCTAGAGAGAGTGAGAGAAAGAGTCAGAGAAAGCACTGGTCAATGGGACTTGGTAAGGCCACAATCCCTTCTCCTCCGTTCTTCATCCTGTTGGGGCTTTGCACACTCCTCCGTTCTTCATCCTGTTGGGGCTTTGCACACGTACACACACATGCCCAGAGTATTTTATGAGTTGCTGGGCTGGGATACAAACTGTGGCAGGTTATGTGGGACCAGGCTCCTATAACCGCAAGGGTATAGGACTGGCCTTCCTTGAATATTTCGTCTTGAATTCTGAACATTCTGTACTTTTTCTAGGTGTACTTCCCTACCCTCTGGAATTTTCAGTAGTTTGGCACTTACTATATTAAAGTCATGCCAGTCTTGCTTACAGCTCTGTCTACAGTAGCAGCTCATAGGAGCTCATCGGTAATCCTTGAATGAATGAATAAAACAGACTTACCTGATTAGTTAGGATGGTGACACTTTGTTTAATAGTCTACTTTTTAATTGTTATGTAAGTATCTCTGAATTTCTAATTTCCTCATCATTAGTTATATCGTCAAATTGAACTTTAAAAAATTGAGAAGGGAGGCAGCTGGAGGGAAAATATTCTCAGGAAATGGTTAGATGTGCAGTATGCAGGGTCTAGTGTTCTAGACCGGACACTGCAGGTTAAGTTGATCTGGTGGAAGCAGTAGCTCCAACAGATGCTCTGTCTCATTAAAAAAACAAAGAATAATCAAACAGGAAGAAAACCACATAATCAGAAAAACAAGACAAAGACAACAAAAGTTGCATTTCTAAAATTGATAGTTTGGAGATTGCATGTTAGAATATTTTCCCAGTTACTACTATCCCGCCACAGAAATGAAAGCATTTAAATTTTATTTTATTTATTGTTACTATCATTATTTTTAAATTTTAAAAGAGAGCAGCAGGGACAGAGAGAGGGAAAGCGAAAAAGCAAGCCACCAGGTATGTGACTCGAACCAAGGTCAGCCATGTGGGAGTCCAGCGCTCCAACCAACATACCATCTGCCAGTCCCTGAAATGTAAAAGTTTACATTTTTTAAAAGTTATTTATTTATTTTTAAATCTATAGCTAAAAACCCTGAGGAGCTGGCCTTGTAATGGAGTCATATAAGGAATGGCATGTTAGAATATTTACTTTCCCATATGTATGATTTTAGGTGATTTCTCTTTAGTGATTAGATAATTTTTATTTAACATGGGTTGTAAATTATTACTGGTTTTAAACTTAGACGAAATCTGATGCTTCCTACCCTCACAGAAAGTATTCCTTCTTCTTGGCTTTTATTTGATTCCTTGAAATGCGGGGTCACATTTGCCTTCTACACATCAAAATACACACTGCCTCCTCGTGGAGAGAGCAGACAGTTTTGCTGAAGATAATGTTACCCCTGCCCTTACCCACAATAAAACTACTTGAAGATTAATTTAAATATATGTTTCTTTCTTGATCAGTTGCAACTGTCTGCTAGTCAGGTGAATATTCTACACAAGTACAGATTTCAGTCTTGATTTACGAGCAATTCTTTTAACAGTGGAGAAACGTTAAAAATAACATAATATTGCATAAATTGTTATAGACTTTTTCTAGCCCTAGTTTTTAACTTTTCTAGTCCTAAATTCCGTAAACAGGAATACTTTAGAAGCCAAATTATGTGTTGCATAAAATAAAAGTCACCCCAAATTCTACTAGCAAGAAAGCCCAGCAATTGTTAATCTTGGAAATTTTCTTCTTTCTTTAGTTAGATAATTTTCTCAAGTATGTGCAAATGTTTTGAGAATAAACCATATATCGTAAATATCTCTCTATACCATTACAATTATCTATGCATACTATTTTTATTTTCAGGCACATTAGACATTATTCAGTCATTCCCTTTAATGTTGTTTTTCAATGTTTGTCATTAAAAAATAATGCATCGGTGAACATCTCTGAATCCAAATAGTGTGTCTGTTTCTGATTTTCTTAAGATGCATTCCTAGAGGGAGAATGACTACTTCTAAGCAATGATCATTTTAATGCAAACTGTTTTCCTCTGATCTTGCATCCATGAACACTCTCAATAAAAATGTACTTTAGTTCTAGTCTCTGTACCTTTGCAGCTGTTATGCTCTAAAATAGGCCAATTCATAGACAAACAATTCTATCTTATTCCAATTTGCTTTTTTGTTGTTGTTTTTATCTGGGAACTTGAACATTAGTTCATGAGTTGATTAGACATTTACTTCTCTTTCAGTGACTTGCTCAGACCTTTGCTTGAATATAACTTTCCCATTCCTTTGGCCATTTTTTCAATGTTCTTCTTTCGATTTGTAGAGGAATGGAGAACCCAGGGCCTTCCACATTCACATGGAACAAGACTGATAATCTGTATGTACTTGCTAATGGCACTATTATTTCTTTTTTGATAAGCTTTTAGGAGCAGCCTCTTCTATGTTGCTTTTCCAAAGAACATTAGTTTCAAGAGAAGTTTTTCGATGTTCTGCTTAAGAAAAAACTACCTCTGATAAGTTGAGAATAAAATTTAATACAATTTGATAGATTTTTTCCAAGAGATATTTAAAGAGCCTTTAATAAATTAGCTTTATTAATTTTTTATGATCACACATCTAGTTATTCATTTGTACCCTTACAAGAATCTCCAGTAGTTAAATGTAGCACTTTCCTGAATTCTGAGTCATTCTAACAAATTAACTCACCTGGTGGGTGGGTTTGTGGGACCCCTCCCTAACACTTTATAGTCAAGTTGGACAGAACTGCAGATAACCTGGGATCTGGGACTTGCAGTTGGTATCTGATGGAGAACAGTCTTGTAGAACTGAACCTTTAACCTAGAGTCTAATACTAATGCCAGGTAGTTAGTGTTAGGATCAAAATGAATGATACGACCCTCGGTTGGTACTGGAGAATCAGAGAATTCACCATCTATGTGGAAACACCACACTTACTGGGCTGGTCTACTGCATAGAAGTGCCATATGGAGGGGGCTGAATCATACATTGCCAACCACAGTTCAAATTTTGGCCACGTGTGGCTTAAAAAAGCACACCAAAAATGTGTGTGCACCTGCTCGGGATGCTGACTGGAAGAAGGAATGAAAGGAAGCAGGAAAGGAGATTGTGGTGCAACTAGGCCCCATTGGGGAAGCTTTCCTTCTCTCTCTCTTTCTGTCTTTTTCTCCCTCTCTCTCTCTGGCATACACACATGTCCTCTTACATTACAACAATAATAATAATCACACTTAATTATGCTAACTTGCCCTTTATACTCTATAATTGTTTGAAATATCTTAAAACATAATCAAGTACACCCTTTCCTTTTTTTTTTCCTCATTACTAGAAGCACTAATGATATGTTTTGGACATATTGTATTCCAAACTTAAGACATGAAGTTATTTATATATATGTAACTCAAACATGTACCTTGGACAAACAAACAAGAAATCCCCAAAAAACAAACCAAAAGTCACCTTTCAGACATCTAGTTATTCATTTTTACCCTTCTACTAAGGGTACAATGACTCATCAATGACTTATCTGTGATGGTATTGTGTAGGATTATCAGTTATGAAAACATAACTGAGATTTTTTAATTCATAAATACAAACTATGGTCCCATAAAATGTTTCCTTGTTTATTTAACAAAGAGCGGGCAAACAAAGTAGACCATATATTTTTAGGTTCAGATAACCCCCAAACAAATGCAATTTAGACTATTCTCCTAGGATTCAAGAGTCTACGTGGAGATAAAAAGTTTTAGAAGCTGATTACAAAACAAAAGGATACACATTTTAACATAGCTATATTCAAAGAGCATTTGCAGTGTAAAGGGAAGAGGCAACTACCCTTACAAGAGAATATAATGAACTTGTCATACTTAGAAACACCCTCTCTTCTTCAGAGGGAGCAACAAACGTGACTGACTACAATGACCTAAATTTCAAAGACCTGAGAAACGTGGGGTTGGTGACAGACATGTAATTATAACTCTAGTTACTGCCTTAGCTAAGTCACTTGCTGATTACCATAGCTATTCCAAATTCCAATTTTTAGTACAAACATGTGGCACAGTTTATTGAAGGAAAATTTGGGGGAATTAATGTCTCTGTACTGACATACATGGCATTCCCTTTTGAAAAAACAATGTAATACACTGTAAAGTTTTATGTAATCCAATGTAATATAAAGATGATTATGAAGATAATAAAAAAATAAAAATAAAGGAAGAAAAAAAAGAGAAAAAAAAGTTTTGAAAAAGAAATCAATAGACTCGTGAATAATTTTGATTCTTAAATGATATTAACCTTACAAGATTGGAATTAGAGTCTCCCAGTTCCTTTTTAATATTGAAGACTTTTTTTTTAATCTTGAATTGAACTTAGTATAATTGCTCATAATAATTTGAAAAAAGTTAGGTGTTAGCTTTTAGTTAAAAAATAATGAAGAAAGAAAAATAGGACTTTATATGTTAAATTAAATAGTAGAGACCCCATAAAGCCCATCTTGGGTCACCTGTGATACTACAGATACATAAATGAGGGGACTTGGAAGTTCACAAAAAAAAAATCATGAACTTCTTCATTATGGTGCAAAATTTTTTTGCTGTGTGCAGTTTTTTCTTTTCTTTCTCTTTTTTCTGTCTTTCTTTCTATCTTTTTTTTTTTAAGGCTTTTGTCTTTTTATAAGGCATGAGTGCTTGCCAGAGAGACAGAGAGACACACTGAGAGGGAAAGTGAGAAACCATGCCCCAGGGCTGGTGGTGGTGGGCGTGGCCACACCTCACAATCCCTTTTCTTCCATTCTCCTGGGATTTTGGGTGCACAACCCTGGCATGACGTTCAAACTTTCAAGCCAGCAGGTCCAGGGTTCAAATAGTAGAAAGGGAAAATGGGAGTCCAGTGCCATAACCACTACGCCACCTGCTGTCCCTGCATAGATTTTTCATAACATGTATTTTCCATAGAAGCTTTACATGTAATACAATATAAGGTACACTAGCTCTAGTATCTGGTATATTGAGTTCGTAGGGTAATGGATGGGTGGAAAATAAAAATTAGTACATAAATGCCTTCATCCATCAGCCAAATTTAATACTCTTAAAATGTCATTGAAGCAGGAAAATGGAAAATGTTCAATTGGTTCAAAAATGGAAAAAGCAAAACAAACAAAAAACTCTCACAATGTTACTAGAAACTAAAGCAATTGATTCAGTGTTACTGGATTAGCAATTGAGTCAGCCAGAGTGCCCCAAGAGCATTACAGGTGTTTGTTTGTTTATATATATATCTTTGAATAGAAGTCTGATGATGATAAATTTAGTAGTATGTTTCCTCTGGAAGCACAAGTTTATGGGTTTTTGTTTCCTATATTTTTATTGTTAGGTATACCAAAGTAGGTGCTAAGAAGATTCCTTGGAATGGAACCCTTATTTTATTTTTTATTTATTTTTTATTTAATAAACAGAGTTCTGCTATAGGATGCATGCACTCGCCAGAGAGGTTGAGAGATAATGAGCGAGAAATCACCCCTTAGGAGGATGGTCATGCTGGAATCCCTTCTCCTCCATTCTCCTCTCAGCATCTTGGGTATGCACATGCACACGCACACATGCCTGGCATGAGTCTAAGCCTCCTATTTGGGACTCCAACCACAGTTGACTACATGGGAGTCCAACAACCTAACCATTATGCCATCTGCTGATCCTGTGGAATTCTTTTTAAACAATCAATTTTCAGTTATACTTTTCATCAAAGTTAAGATATCACGGCTACAGGGAGTTTTGATGAAGTGTTTTCTGATGTTTTAGAATGGCTGGGATCATGCCTTTAAATCAGGTCCTCCGAATGTGTTTATTAGACAACAGTTGAGGGCAGGCTTGGTGTCACAGCAGTAATGTGATGATCTTCAATGGTGGAAGCAAAATGGAAGATCTGAGTCTGATTCTCAGATCAACCCATGCATTCTGGGCATGAGTACCTGTGATCCTGACTGACTGAGAAGGGGCACAGAGGGACTGTAATGTGAGACCCTGTTGAGGATGCCTCTCTCTCCCTTTTATGAAAGAAAGACACTTCAAAAAAAAAAACCAACAATCAAATATAATTTAGTCAACAGGTGTGATCAAATGTATATTATTTTTTATTTTCAAGGAAATGCAAAAACATTTTAATACTCAGTGACTAATCTTATTGTAAAAAGAACATGGATATTTGATAGATGTAACTAATCACATCCGTAATTCCCTTTATATACTAAAAATTGCTTTGAGGCTATGTTTCATGAATTTAAAAATTAGGGAGAGAAATGTGTGGGCCAAAAGAACCTATCATTTACCTTCCCAGCAGCAGTGCATAAGAGTTCCCTCCTCTCTGCAACATTGCCAGTATTTGTTAGTCTTTATTTTTTCCTAATTTTTTTCCATAGGGCACATACTTTCTCCAGAGACAGAGAAAGGAAAAGTGATAAATAAACCCCCTTTGAGGGGTGAAAGCACACTGTAATCCTTTCTCCTTCCTTCTCTTGGGACATTGGACATGAATACACATGCATCCAGCAAGACTTCCAACATGACTGGAATTCAAACCATGGTCAGCCATGTGGGAGTCTCACATATTAATCACCATCCTATCTGCTAGCTCTCAGTCTTTATTTATTTATTTATTTATTTAATACTAGCCTTCCTAACTAGGGTGAGGTGATTAATATCTTATTCTGGTTTTAATTTGCATTTCTCTGATAATTAGTGATATTGAGCATTCTTCTTATACTTACAGGCCTTGGTGTGTTTTCTTTTGAGAATTGTCCATTCAGATAAATTGTTTATTTATTTCTAGAGATATTTTTGCTATAGTGAACGTGTGCTTGCCAGAGAGAGACAGAGAGACAAAAAGTGAAAAATCACTCTTCAGGGGAGATGACCATGCCACAATCTCTTCTTTATTTTCTACTCAGGATTTTGGGCACTCACACACACAGGCCTAGCATGAGTTTCAAGCCATCAGGTCCAGACCTTGAACTGCGGTTGCCCACAGTGAGAGTTCACCACCTTAACCACTACACCACCTGCAAGGCAGCAATTGTCCATTTTTTAATTGAATTATATGGTTATTTTTTTATCCTGGTGAGTTGTTTCAGTTTCTTTTATATTCTGGTGATTACTCTCTTGTTGGATATATAGCTTGGAGATATTTTCTTAGTACAGACATGATGGAAGACAGTGTGGAGGTTCCTCAGAAAACTAAAAATTTAGCTACATTTGAAAAGATTAATCCCTTGCTAGTATCTATCCAGAGAATAGGCAATCTGCATGTCAAAGAGATATCTGTACTTTCTGTTCATTGCAATACCATTTATAGTAGCCATGATGTACAATCAATTTACTTGTCCACCAACAGATGAATGATAAAGAAAATGTGGCATATATACATACCATGAAATAATATTTAATCATATAAAGATGAGAAAGCCTGTCATTTGAGTCAACATGAGTGAGTCTGGAGGAAATTACACTAAGTAAAATAGGCCAAGCATGAAAGGACAAATACCACATGTTCTCACTCATTTCTGAAAGCTAAAAAGATCTGATCACATAAAAATGTAGAGTAGAATGGTGAAAGCTGTTAAGGGGTGGGGAGATGTGAGAATAGGGAGAATTAGATTAACAGATGCAAAATTATAGTTGCCTAGGAAGAATAATTTCTAAAGTACAGGAAAGTAACTATGTTTGATAACATATTTGAAATAGGTGGAAGAAAGCATTTTGAGTGTACATAACACAAGCTATAATAAATATTTGAGATGATAGCTATGTTTTTTGTCTTGATATGATCATTACACATTATATGCATGTATTAAAAAAAATCACACTGTGCTCCATAAGTATGGGCAACTGGTAAACCCTACCCTTAAATATAGCAAAAGCCTCCTCCTATTCCCAACATTCGTTTGGCACATTATTCCTCCTCTTGCTCCTTTCATCATAGCTCCCTTCCACTTTAGCCTATTGCTAATGATCTATTGCTCCAATTTAGATCTTTACCATAGATTCTCATTCATTTCTCCCAATTTGACTATTCTGAATAGCTGAATCTCCCTCCTTTATTAGCCTCACTTTCACCTGCAGATTCTGACTCCACTCAGTTTTGCTATCTGCTGTTACTAAGATATCAGACAGACACTAGTTCAGTATCTGATATTAGATGAGCCTCTATCTGTGTTTTCTTGATCATGCTTTGACTCCGTTTAATCCTCTGGATTCTTTAGCTGGACACATGTCATGAAACCCTAGGCTAGGCACCCCCTCATTTTTGACTACCCAGATGGAAAAATGTGGCTTACTGATCGTACCTTTCCCCCTCCTCACAAATGTACTGTTAGCCTAGTAAAAACATTGAGGCTGAATTAGTAAAAACAATGGGATGATAGTCCAAAGAGGGAAGAATACTACTGATTTTGTTTGTGTTGTATTTATAGTTATCTTGTTTTTCCCAAGAATACAAAGATTTGAATTCATTTTCCTGTTTTATTATTGGTTGCCAATACTTTTAGTCTTCAAAAATACATGTGCATTCATAATTGGCAAACCTCATGGCAAAAGAAAGATGTCTTATTAGCTGTTTCAATGAAAAAGTTATCCCTTCTTCCCCAAATGTGGCATATATTTTTGTTTTTATCATTTATATTATCATTTATATAAGGAGATTTAGAATTCTACAATAGATTTATATTATGCATTTATAAAAGTTATTTCCATAAATACCGAATAATAACAAAAAAAATTACCAAAGGAAGCTGTCAATCTAAATATGAAGACTTTCAGAAAATGAAAACCAGTGGTAACTGATTCATGAGTGGCCTTTTCTTACATTATTCTTCCCTTATTTGTCACTCTGTGGGAGACTGTCTATAAAGGTAGTACTTTATTTTGTAAAATTTTTCAGGGCTCTGTTATTCCAAAGGATTTCCCCCTTTTTGCATTCTCACACTTTTTGTAAGGAAAGGCTGTTGAAAGGTAGAGTTCAAGAAAAGTTTATAATTTAAACTTTTCACAGAAGTACTAAATATCATAGAGTATGACGTTTTTATGAGAACTTCTGTGCTAGTATTGGACTCTAAAGTCAGTACATATTTTAGTTATTAGCATCTCTTTATGATGGTAAAGGATAGATTACTCAGCCGAGAGACTGATTACATTTCTTAGACATTCACTCTAGCCTTAATCTCCTAATCTTTTGCAGTGCACTGCTCTAAAAATGACAGCTTCCCTGAGGAATTGCATCCCTTTTTTTTTTTTTTTTTGAGAGGTTTTCGCCATAGGGCGCGTGCGCTTGCCAGACAGACAGAGAGAGACACAGAGATAGAAAGTGAGAAATCACCCCCCAGGGGGAATGGTCACGCTGCAATCCCTTCTCCTCCATTCTCCTCTCAGGATCTTGGGCACGCACGCACACGCGCCCGGCGTGAGTTTTAAGCCACCGGGTCTGGGACGCGAACTGCGGTCGACTACATGGGAGTCCAGCGACATAACCATTACACTAACTGCTGGTTCCCAGGAATTGCATCCCTTTTTAAATGCATATTGTATATAATGACAGTGAATCAACAGAGATATCAGTGGGAAAAAACAAACACCATTTCATTTAGTGGATTTAGAAAGGGCAATCACATAAAATAATTGTAATTATACTAAGATACACATTGTAATAGAGGGTTAACAATTTGATTGGAGTGCTGGAGAACTTGAGTAAGTACTCCTAAAAATGCCAGAAATTTCATAGAAAAGTGACATTTTAACTTAAAAGAATCTCAGACTTTTTCAGATAAGAATTTTCGATTACTTCTAACCTTGATTTAAAAAGTTAGTGCAGTTAACATTTATTGGTGAATAAACCTGTAAAAGGAAGTGGAAGAAAACAGAATGGGACAGGAGGGCCTGACAGACCACAGTGCACTTCTTTAAAAACTCAGCCAGCCACTGGGTGCTCTGGAGCACACAGGGCAGGACAGAAGAATCTAGCATGGGGACAAAATGTTATATAGTCATTAATTGGGAGAGGGGATGTCTCTAAAACAGCATGCCCTGGCTACCACCACTCTCGGTCACTGACTAGCGGCCACACCAAAAATTATATGAGCCTGGTTTGAGATTAAAGCAGACCTTGAACACCTAACAGCTGGAGATTGTCCACCAACTGCTTTCTGCAATCTGGAAAATGATCTTTTGTTTTTGTTTTTCTATATATATATATATATTTACTTTCATTAAGAATTGTTTATTTAATTTTCTTTACTATTATTATTTTTAAAATTTGTTCTAGGGCACTTATGCTCAATAGAAAGAGAGAGACTGAGAAAGTAGCCACCAGGTCTAGGACTCAAGTGAGTCTTTTCTTGAACAGGCTCCACATCTGTCCCAGTGCCTAATTTAAAAAGATGGTTAGATTTTTAAGATGCAAAACACAATCACTGCAGTTTAATTGGTTACTATATTAACAATAATTGTGTATAGTATACTGGACTGGACTCTGTGTGTGTGTGTTTGTACACATATGTATAAAGTTTATATATATTATATATGTAAACATCATTTATATATAACTTATGCACACACACACACACACACACACACACACATATATATATATATTATATTTATTTATCTCTTCTGTAAGATAAAAGAGAGACTGTCATCTTCAGTAAAGGTCTGTACTCTGTAACCCACATCCAGCCATAGCCAGCCTTGGATAACAGGAGCACTGGTATCCAGCACATTCATGAGGTCTCCGTACGCAAACCTGAAATCCGCTTATGTGGATCAGCCTCTCAGAACATTATGTCATCATTACGACACTGTCAGGCTCCTGCTGGATTGCTTTTTTTTTTTTTTTTGGAGGGGAGGGGTTGGTTTGGTTTGTAATGACATGACTGCTTTTATATTGGATTGGCAAAATCATGGCTGCACTCAACTTGGACCCAAATAAATAAATAAGGTATGTAAATGCAGATGACTAGGTTTCCAATGAAAAGTAAATTCATTGGGTCCTTTGCTAACATGGAGTTGCAGTATCATGATCAGTTAACTACTATTTTATTTTAAAATCAGTGAAATCCCGTCATATCCTTCACTTACCCTTGAGTAGTTAGAGTTAGATGGTGCAAATAAGAGCCATATAATGCACTGGGACATTGGAGCTCTCCCAGCAACATTAATCTCTGAGCTTTCCGCCAACAAAAAGCCTGAGGACACATAAGTAGCCATGAGGGAAACAGATTTATGAGACAGTCAAGCTAGAATTCCTTAAAGTTAAATTCAGATTAATGTTACAATCATCTCTTTGACAAGAAGGGGTACCAATCTCTCCAAAAGGCCCCTCCACCCTCTTCCAGTGTTTCCCATTGACCAACAACTGACTCAGTGTCTGGCTGGACAAATCTTAGCTGTGATGTGATTGGAAAATATGAGGCGTGGTGTCATAAGACCGGCATTCAGTTCTGTCTTTGTGACTAAATAACTACATGACTATGGATAAATCAAGTTAAATATTTGTGCCTCAATTTTCCTACAGATAAAATTTGAACAGTATCTCATGGGGTAATAGTGTTAGTCAAAAGAAATATGCAGAAAAGTCACTTGAAAAATCTTCATTCTTGCTCAAGATATAAGAAATGAATAGCAATAGCTGACTGAGAAAGACGTTAAAATTTTTGTTGCAGTACGGTTACAGGAGATGTGGATAGAGATTTGTACTCTACTTTCCTATAAAACCCCTAGCAGAAATAGTCTACTGCCCAAGCTAATTCTCCCTCCTGTAGTGTCATTCTCATCTGAAATCTACAATCTCTATAATCCAGTGCAAGTCTGTGCTTGTCTACAAAACTCAGATCATTCAAGACCCCTCCCCTCTGCCTTTACTACTGTCCTGTATCTTTATGTCAGTTTGCTGCCTTATAGTTCTGGTTTGTTTTTATATGTTTTAGATGAATGATGCACAGGGTAAAAACAATAGTCCTTATAGTCCTTAGAATCAGGAGAAAAGGTTTTTTTTTTTTTTTTCCCACTTCATTATTTTCTATATTTGAATTAATATTACTTTTTTTTGGGGGGGGAATATATTAAAGCAGGGTGTTTATTGAAGGAAAGGGAAGAGAAAACAGTGCTCCCAAGAAGAAGGGAAGGATCCGGGAAAATGGGTGGCCAAGGAAAAACCGTGACATATTACTTGCTCTTATTACAAAATGAGGAACATAAATTGTGTGACTTCTTTTTTTTTTTGGAGAGGTTTTTGCTATAGGGTGCATGCTCTTGTCAGAAAGACAGACAGAGAAAGAGAGAGAGAAAGCAGGAAATCACCCCTCCCCCATGGGGGGTGGGCATGACCATGCTGCAATCCCTTCTCCTCTCTGGATCTTGGGCACGCACACACAATGTGGCCAGCATGAGTTTAAGTCACCGGGTCAGGGACTTGAGCTGCAGTCAACTACATGGAAGTTCAGCGACAAAGCCATGAAGCTAACTCCTGGTGCCCTAAATGGTATGACTTCTAAGGTCCCCCTTTTTTTGAGGAAAAATGCATATGTATGATTCTACTTCTTAGCATTTCCTCCTGAGGGGAAAATCCCAGAGTGTATGTGGGGTGTGTGTGTGTGTGTGTGTGTGTGTGTGTGTATGTGTATGTGTATTTCCCAAGAAGTGCTGATGGTACTGCCATCAGATCAGAAAGTAAAAATAAAATGTTTATGGAGAAGTGTTTCAGCTGGAGTATAATGTGCTGTGAGCCTGTCCTTAGTGATCTAAATCATTACTCCATGTCCTCTATGAGTCAGTTGCTCAAACTTCCATGGCCAATATTTTAGTGAGCTCCATTCTCAAGATTATCAGAACATATTAATTGCAAAAATTTCAAAGTGTTTTTCTGACTCTCAGACTGTTAATATAATGATTGAAATGGTGAGAATGATAAGCAGATTACATGATGTGTTTAGTGGGTCTACGTCAAACACAAAGATGCAGTGAGCTACTCTAATTTTAAGATTTTGCTCTAAGTCAAAAAATAATGAAATTTAGGTGTCATTTTTTAAGAGAGATTTTTGCTATAAGGCATGTGTGCTCACCAGAGAGATAGAGACAGAGAAATAGAAAGTGAGAACTCACCCCCCAGGAAGAATGGCCACACCACAATCCCTTCTCCTCCATTCTCCTCTTGGGATTTTGGGTTTAAATGCATATGTGCTCAGCATGAGTTCTAAGCCACCAAGTTCAAGACTTGAGCTATGTCATATGTGCTCAGCATGAGTTCTAAGCCACCAGGTTCAAGACTTGAGCCATGTTTGACTACATGGGAGTCCAGTGATACAACTATTAGGCAATCTAGTCCCATTCATTAGGTGTCTTATTGTAATCTAGATTAGGATTCATCAGGAAAATTAAGTACACATGCACTTCATTGTTGCAATAGTCTCCAAAATGTCTCATTCTTTTCATCTTTCCTGGACTTCATGGGCCAATCTCCAGACTTGGGGCAATTCTCCCATTTGTGCCCTCCATCTTGTTCCACACATAGAACTGTTGGAGATTATCAGTATACTATGTCTAATGAACACTTAGAATCATCTTTCAGAATTATCCTTCAATCTCTACATATATAAAGATGGCAGCAAGAATAGCATATTAGGATTTTCTCATCCCTTTGTTCTAAAGGTATGATTATAACTTTGTTAGTGCAGCAGTTGCAGTTATTAATATCTGACCCTCCTAGAAGAATCTGCATTACCTTATGCCTTCTAGCATGTTGTCCATGAAATCCTATGCAGGTATTTTTTCCAGTAAGTGTGCAGGTATTAATAAAGCATGTTTAATTTTAAGAAATATCACTCTATTTTAGATAATTACACTAATTTTTATCCGATAACTATGATTACAATTCTAAAATCTGTCATCTATTTATTGGTATTAGAGCAAAGGGACTAGAATGCTGAAGTTCATATTTGCTCTAGTTAGATCATCTTGACATAACATAATTGAGGTATTATAAGTCTATTTATTAAGCATTGTTCCTTTCTTCTTTCTGTCCTTTCTTCATTCTTCTGTCCTCCTTTTTCTTATTTTTTTCTCTTCCCATATAGACAAACGTATTAATATGTTTTAGAAGCAAAGCGGCATATCATTTATTGGCATTCAGTCTACGCTCACAGTGTTTCACCTTGAATACTGCCAAGACTCTCCCATGTGCTTTGGGTCCAAGTGTCGTTGCTAAGATACATGTTCTTAATTTTCCAATTAAAAAATATAGAGGTCAGAGTTGGGGTAAAGTATGTTTACTGAGGAGCCTTGGTGATAGATTTTGTTTTGAATTTAGATGTATTTATGTAATTAAAAACATTTAAACTTTTTAATTTTTTTGCATGATTTAAGTATTCAAATAAAAGAATTATAGGTTTTTATAAATCGCAGGTTACCCATTTTTTTGAATTATAGCTTTAATTCCATAGCCATTTATATAGCTTTCTTTTCAAAAACTGATATAACAGTTTTTTTTAAAATAAAAGAGAATGAAAGAGAGCAGGAGGAGGGGAAAGAGACAGAGAGAGAAAGATATTTTTCTGACAGGTTCTCACCATTACAATCCTTCACCCTAGCCTTCCAGTTAGCTAAGATTACAAGCATGTGCTACTGTACCCTCACTGTTCAGCTTGGTCTAGGATCTAAACCTGGGGACATTTCCCAGTCTCACACAGTGACTCCCTATGGTTTACACCATTGTGTACCTGATAATAACTTTTTCTTTCTTCTTTATTAATTTTTCAAATTATTATTCATATATGAAATTGTCATACATCATTTAGATTGTGAAGAGGCTTTACCCAGTCTGACATACACCTCAGTCCAGCCCAGTTGAGACTATTATACACATCCTCATCAACAGATAATAGACCTTATCCGTGTCCCACAAATGTCTTACCTCTCCATTTCTTCCCCAAATTTCCTTTCCTTCGCTCTTCCCCTCTCAAACTCTCCACTTTGTCTCTAGTATCCATTACAATTTTTAATGCTTTTAAATTTTTTGGCCAGAGGGTGTGTGCATTCAGCAGAGAGAGATAGAGAGGGAAAGGGAGAGAAATATCCCCTGATGAGGCATGGTCATGCCACAATTTTTTTATCCTGTCAGGATTTGATGCTGAAGTGTTTTTCAATCCACTAAGGTTGAGATTTTAACCAGGCAGTCAGCCATGGGACATCCACTCCCTTAACCACTAAGCCACAGGACTGGCTTGATATAACTTCTAATGAATGATGTGTAGTCAAATGATCATGAAGAATAATTTTTAAAACACAGAAGAGCAGAGAAAATATCATAGACTAATTAGACTAATATAAGTGACTTAGATGTTCACTATTACCCCCAGCTTTCTGAAACTTGAAACATAAAGGTAGACTTGTTAAAATGTATTAATATAATCCCTATGATATCATATGAAGAATATTATCAGTTAATCAAAAATGCACACATTTTCATTGAAATATATCTACCAATTATTCATGAAGAGGCTATTTAAAGTTATAATGAACAATATGTCCTATAATGATACTGTATATCACCAGAATAAACAGTGACACTTGGAATTCTACCTGCCCACACAGAAGGCACTCTAAGTATTTTACTGGTTTGATCTCAGTGCCTTCTCCTGGCCCAGCACAGTAGCCTGAGTGCTCACCATCTCGTCTTCAGCGCGTTTCAATTGCTTACTAACATCTCCAGTATTAAGCCATACTCCACCCCACTATCACAATGAAGAAAACATCCTTGTCCAACAGATCTGGATTTGCATCCTTACACTATCATTTACCAGTTTTTGTTTTTGTTATCTTGGAGAGGTTTCTGCTATAGGGCACGTGCACTCACCAGAAAGAGACAGAGAGACAAGAAAGCAAGAAATCGCACCCCCCCCAAAAGGGGATGGCCACGCCACAATCCCTTCTCCTCCATTCTCCTCTCGGGATCTTAGGCCAGCATGCAATATGCGCCCGGCGTGAGTTTAAATTATCAGGTCCGAGATTCCAACCGTGGTCGACTACATGGGTGTCTAGCGACATAGCCATTACACCAACTGATGGTCCCTCATTTACCAGTTTTATGCTTTTGTAAGTTAGTTATCCTCTTTATTTTTTATCTGTATACAGTCCTAGTAATATTCCCTACCTTATAGGATATGAAGGTTAAATTAAATAATAAAGTGCATACCACACGCATAACACAGTAAGCACTAAATGTGTAATCTGTTTAAAATTCAAACCTGATCGTCATTCTTTCATTTAAATTCCAACAAATGTTCAATAACCCATCACAAAATCCCAGTTCCTATGCATAATATGTAAAATTCTCATCAGTTAGTCCTGCTTACTGCTCAGAGTACCTATGCCTGTATTATTGTCACATCAGTTATAAAACATTGCTTGTAATTCCATGCTGTTTTCATTTGATGGACTCATACTTAAATATGAGAAACTTATTTGACCATAATGAAGTACTCCTCCCCAGAGAGTCTGTGTCTTAAAGCTTTTCAAAGTTGTAACCCTCTGCTATTATTCTGGAGCCCTGTTAGTGTGGTGGTAATGCTGGCGATAATGATTATAGTGGACTTCTCATCAAAGACCAAGCAAACAAGAAGAGAGAGAACTAAAATATTAAAAATGTTAAAAGAAAGCAAACTACCTGAGACCAGCAGTTGTCATAATACATATGTTGCTGGACTCCCATGTAGTTGACCATGATTTGGGTTCTGGACTCAGTGGCTTAAAGTCATGCTGGGCACGTGTGTGTCCATGCCCAAGATCCCTAGAGGAAAGTAGAGGAGAAGGGATTGTG
>NW_006205385.1:12228-22485 GCF_000334495.1 Tupaia belangeri chinensis | reverse complement strand
CTTCTCTCTTCCCCTCTCAACCTCCCCACTTTGTCTCTAGTATCCATTACAATTTTTAATGCTTTTAAATTTTTTGGCCAGAGGGTGTGTGCATTCAGCAGAGAGAGATAGAGAGGGAAAGGGAGAGAAATATCCCCTGATGAGGCATGGTCATGCCACAATTTTTTTATCCTGTCAGGATTTGATGCTGAAGTGTTTTTCAATCCACTAAGGTTGAGATTTTAACCAGGCAGTCAGCCATGGGACATCCACTCCCTTAACCACTAAGCCACAGGACTGGCTTGATATAACTTCTAATGAATGATGTGTAGTCAAATGATCATGAAGAATAATTTTTAAAACACAGAAGAGCAGAGAAAATATCATAGACTAATTAGACTAATATAAGTGACTTAGATGTTCACTATTACCCCCAGCTTTCTGAAACTTGAAACATAAAGGTAGACTTGTTAAAATGTATTAATATAATCCCTATGATATCATATGAAGAATATTATCAGTTAATCAAAAATGCACACATTTTCATTGAAATATATCTACCAATTATTCATGAAGAGGCTATTTAAAGTTATAATGAACAATATGTCCTATAATGATACTGTATATCACCAGAATAAACAGTGACACTTGGAATTCTACCTGCCCACACAGAAGGCACTCTAAGTATTTTACTGGTTTGATCTCAGTGCCTTCTCCTGGCCCAGCACAGTAGCCTGAGTGCTCACCATCTCGTCTTCAGCGCGTTTCAATTGCTTACTAACATCTCCAGTATTAAGCCATACTCCACCCCACTATCACAATGAAGAAAACATCCTTGTCCAACAGATCTGGATTTGCATCCTTACACTATCATTTACCAGTTTTTGTTTTTGTTATCTTGGAGAGGTTTCTGCTATAGGGCACGTGCACTCACCAGAAAGAGACAGAGAGACAAGAAAGCAAGAAATCGCACCCCCCCCAAAAGGGGATGGCCACGCCACAATCCCTTCTCCTCCATTCTCCTCTCGGGATCTTAGGCCAGCATGCAATATGCGCCCGGCGTGAGTTTAAATTATCAGGTCCGAGATTCCAACCGTGGTCGACTACATGGGTGTCTAGCGACATAGCCATTACACCAACTGATGGTCCCTCATTTACCAGTTTTATGCTTTTGTAAGTTAGTTATCCTCTTTATTTTTTATCTGTATACAGTCCTAGTAATATTCCCTACCTTATAGGATATGAAGGTTAAATTAAATAATAAAATGCATACCACACGCATAACACAGTAAGCACTAAATGTGTAATCTGTTTAAAATTCAAACCTGATCGCCATTCTTTCATTTAAATTCCAACAAATGTTCAATAACCCATCACAAAATCCCAGTTCCTATGCATAATATGTAAAATTCTCATCAGTTAGTCCTGCTTACTGCTCAGAGTACCTATGCCTGTATTATTTTCACATCAGTTATAAAACATTGCTTGTAATTCCATGCTGTTTTCATTTGATGGACTCATACTTAAATATGAGAAACTTATTTGACCATAATGAAGTACTCCTCCCCAGAGAGTCTGTGTCTTAAAGCTTTTCAAAGTTGTAACCCTCTGCTATTATTCTGGAGCCCTGTTAGTGTGGTGGTAATGCTGGCGATAATGATTATAGTGGACTTCTCATCAAAGACCAAGCAAACAAGAAGAGAGAGAACTAAAATATTAAAAATGTTAAAAGAAAGCAAACTACCTGAGACCAGCAGTTGTCATAATACATATGTTGCTGGACTCCCATGTAGTTGACCATGATTTGGGTTCTGGACTCAGTGGCTTAAAGTCACGCTGGGCACGTGTGTGTCCATGCCCAAGATTCCTAGAGGAAAATAGAGGAGAAGGGATTGTGGTGTGGCCATCCCCAATAGGGAGTGATTTCTTGATTTCTGTCTCTTTCTGTCTTTCTGGCGAGTGCACGCACCCGATATAATAAATAAATAAATAAATAAATAAATAAATAAATAAATAACTCTCCAAAAAAAAAATAAATAAAAAGGAAAAAAAAGAAAGAGAACTATCAACCTAAACCTAAAACTCCATACCCAATTAAATTAATTATCTTCCAAAGTAAAGGAGAAATGAAGATTTCTAGGCAAGCTAAAATGAGGAAGTTTATACTCAGAAAACAGGTTTTGCAATAGATTTTAAAAACTTATTTAGGCAAAAAGAAAAGGATATAAAACAAAAACTCATGAAGTGTCTTCCAAAAGTTCATGAAAGGGAATCAAAGGGAAAAAGAAAGAATCAAAACATTTTTTTTTCTTTTTCTTTTTTTTCTTTTGGAGTGGTTTTTGTTATAGGGCACGTGTGCTCGCCAGACAGACAGAGAGAGACAGAGAGACAGAAAGAGAAAAATCCCCCCCCCTCCCCCCAGGGTGGATGGCCACTCTGCAATCCCTTCTCCTCCATTCTCCTCTTGGGATCTTGGGCACGCACGCACACGCGCCTGGCGTGAGTTTTAAGCCACCAGGTCTGGGACGTGAACCGTGGTCACTTACATGGGAGTCCAGCGACATAGCCATTACGCTAACTACTGGTCCCTAGAATCAAAACATTTAAGGGACAAAAAAATGGGAAAGTATCAGTTGATGATAACGAGTATGATAATACCTTTAACTGGACTATTATACAGTGTATTCATGCTGAAAAAAATCTATTTTATAAGCTGTAATGATATACAGTGGTTGAATGTATAAAAAATAAACTTGGGACCAGCAGTTGGCATAATAGCTATGTTTCTGGACTCCCATGTAGTCAACTGCGGTTTGAGTCCCGGACCTGGTGGCTTAAACTCATGCTGGGTGCATGTGCATGTGTGCCCAAGAACCTGAGAGGAGATTGGAGGAGAAAGGATTGTGGTGTGGCCACCCCCCCTGGGGGGGGGGCGTGATTTCTCACTTTCTGTCTCTCTGTCTCTGTCTCTCTGGTGAACGCATGTGCCCTATAGCGAAAACCTCTCAAAAAATAAAATACTATAAAAAAAAGTCATGGAAAATTATGATAAAAGTATGCCTAGTTTTAAATTTTTTTGCAACTAGTGATATATAAAAATCTGTGGGTATCAGTCATCTTCCATCTCTTTTACTCTTGCATTTTATATAATAGACAATTATTCCTTCTTTTTTTTTTGGAGAGGTTTTTCGCTATAGGGCACGTGTGCTTGCCAGACAGACAGAGAAAGACATAGAAACAGAAAGCGAGAAATCAACCCCCAGGGGGGATGGCCACGCCGCAATCCCTTCTTCTAAAAATCTGTGGGTATCAGTCATCTTCCATCTCTTTTACTCTTGCATTTTATATAATAGACAATTATTCCTTCTTTTTTTTTTGGAGAGGTTTTTCGCTATAGGGCACGTGTGCTTGCCAGACAGACAGAGAAAGACATAGAAACAGAAAGCGAGAAATCAACCCCCAGGGGGGATGGCCACGCCGCAATCCCTTCTTCTCCATTCTCCTCTCAGGATCTTGGGCATGCACACACATGCACCCGGCGTGAGTTTTAAGCCACCGGGTCTGGGATGCGAACCGCGGTCGACTACGTGGGAGTCCAGAGACATGGCCATTATGCTAACTGCTGGTTCCCCTCCTTTTTTTCCTTTAATCACATATATCATTACTAGCATATAACTGTCCCTAAACTTTCAGAGTTAGAATCATCTACTTCCTTATCTCCTCTTGTTTTATGGGTTTCTATAACCACACATTTGATCCTTTGTTAGACGTATTTATATAGCAGTCTCCAAACAGTTTTATCATGTGCCGTATCAGTATAAATCTTAAAATTTTTCTAATGTATAAGTATTTATTCCTGCAGTATATTCATGTAATATTCAACAAATATATGAGAACTGCATAAAACATGCACAAAGTAGACATTTAAAAGAATGAGATATAAATATAAACAGAAGGTGAATATTTTTGTACATTTCAATGTCAAACCCTATTCTAAAGACCACAAGTTTATATGACTGCAAGCTTCTGTAAAACAGACACAGAAGGTTTTTAATAAGTTTTTGCTATAGGGTGTATGTACTTGCAGAAAGAGTGAGATAGAAAGTAAGAAATTGCCCCATAGGGAGCATGATCATACCACAATCCCTTCTCCTCCAATATCCTCTTGGGATTTTGAGCCTTGACACACATGCACCTGGTGTGATTTTCCAGCCACCAATCGGGCACTTGAACCATACAGCTGGCCCTGTGGGATCCAGTGCATAAACCTCCATGCTATCTATGGGCCCACAGAGACTGTTTTTTAATTCCAGTATAGCTAAGCACAGGGCCCAACTTTAAGCATTAAATAAAGTTTATTGTAGAATGAGCGAATTGGTGATGGATAATGTTTACATTGATCATGGTAAAAGAATAAGTGGGACAAAGAATCCCACTAGAGGTTTATAAATTTATGGATCTCCAAGCTGTTCAAAGGTTAAAGTTCAGAGCATCTACATAGTTGAAAAACTATTCAGATAACATCAATAATAGGTGACATTTCTAGAGCAACTTCTACAGAGCATTGAATAAATGCAGCATGTGCTTTAATTCATCATCTTTGAATAGTACTATTTTTTGATAGAAATCAAAAAAGGACATTTATGTTTAAAAGGTAAGGTTGTTTTGTGTTTTGTTTTGTTTTTGTTTTATTTTGAGAGATTTTTGCTATAGGATGAGTGTGCCTGCTGGAGACACAGAGAAACAGAAAGTGAGAAATCACCCCTTAGGAGGTATGACCACAACACATTCCCTTCTGTACCCTTCTCCTCTTGGGATTTTGGGCATGCATGCACTCATGCCTAGCATGAGTTTAAAGCCTCCAGGTCTGGAACTTGGATTGCAGTCAGGCATGTGCAAGACTAGCACCTCACCCATGGCTCTACCAGCTGACCCCAAGGTTGAAATTTTTTAAACATTCCAGAATACAGATGTTCTGCTTTCTGAATTTAATGGTGATCCAAAGGCTACCTATACAGATTTTCTAATAATGGAGTTAACAGTAATATTAAACCCCAATACCAAAACATAATTGAGTACTTGCTATATGTTGTGAATATTGAGTCATTTTTACATCTATTAATTACCTTAAGCCTTATTCAATTCTATTGATTAATGAATAACTTTTCTCTATTTTACAATAAGTAAATCTAGACAAAGAGAGTTTTGATAGATTGCCTAAAATTAAAGAACTAGCAAATACTGTAGCTAGGATTTAAATCTGGGTATTCTGGCTACATAGTCTGTGTTCTCAATGATTATTCAAAAAGTTCTAAAATGGATCACTTCTAGGAGCAAGCAAAATAAAAGTATTATAAATCCTTTAGGGACCAGCAGATGGCATAATGGCTATGTCGCTAGACTCCCACATAATCCACTGTGGTTCAAGTTCCAGATCCACTGGCTTAAAACTCACACTAGGTTGCATATGCATGTATAACCAAAATCCCAAGAGGAGAATGAAAGAGAAGGGATTGCAATGTGGTCATACCCTTTGGGGGTGATTTCTCACTTTCTGTCTCTCCATGTCTCTCTGATGAGTGCATGTGCCCTGTAGCAAAAATCTCTCTTAAAAAAAAGAAAAGTATCATCTATTCTTTCTAATGTGTGTTAATAATAAAAATCAGAATTTTAAGTGACTGATTATACATCCTGGATTCCATAACATCATAATGGATTCTTTTACGATGGAGTCATACAATGTATCTCTCATGTTTTAAAGGTGTAGATATGTCAGTAAAGAGGGTAAAGATATGTTTGCATATTCTAAGAGCATTTCTTTTCTTTACCTACATTTGATTGCTATTAAAATCTCCCTAAACTGACTTAATCAAATGAGCTATTCCTGTGGTATGGTAATTGTTATTATACTGATAATAACTTTACACATCATTAATTTGATTTTTGTTTTTATTTATTTATTTGCTGTTTTATTGGCAACTGGATAAACTTCTCTATTGCTGTGAATGGTCACACACTGGGATGTGTAAACATTGCTATTGGAATTTTAAATGTCTCTTTGTTGTATTCTGTGTATGTATTACCTTTAACTGAGCCTTGTAACTTAGCTAGAATATGAATTTAAAAAATAAATTTTGACCCTGAAAGTGAAAGAAATGAGATTAGAAAGACCACTCATTTCTTCCTCAGTTTAAATACATGGAATTTTTAAATTTAATTGTTATGAAATATTTTATACCCTTAAAATTGCTGCAAGCTTTGCAGCAATGAGTAGTTAACTTGTCTATTTATGAACTATTCCAATTTATAAGACTTGTTGTCCAAAATCATGTGTGCTAAGTCTTGTAGGAAATCATAGAGTCACTGGACTGATAAGGTGAAATATTTCTTATTCAGGTCAAGGATACATCAGATTTCTCAATTTTAATAACTTTTATGCTAAGCTAAGTGACAGTAAGTTATGGCGTCAGCTCTTCTATAAATAATATGAAGTAGTTCTATAATGTAATTCTTCTGTCATATTATGTAGTTCTAGTTCTTTTTGTGGTGTGCACTCTAGGACTGCTTTGATAAAGTATCTGGATTAAGGAAATGTGGTGAACATATACAACGGACTATTACTCAGCTATAAAGAATAGTGAGATCTTATCATTTGAAATAATATGGCTGAATCTAGAAGATCTAATGCTATGTGAAATAAGACAGACTCGAGACCAGGAGGTGGCATGGTGGTTAAAGCTGTGGACTCTCACATAGCCAACCATGGTTTAAGCCCCAGAGGTGGAGGCTTGAAAAATCACACTGAGTGCCCAAAATCTCAAGAAAAAAATGGGGGAGAAGGGAGTGTGATGTGGCTATCCACCCTGGGAGGCGAGTTTGCACTTTTTCTCTCTCTGTCTTTCTCAGATAAACACATACACTCTATGGCAAAAACATGAAAAGAGAGAGAGAGAAATAAGTCAGACTATGAAAGACAGACATGATATGTCTTAATTAATATGTACAGCATATCTACACTCCATGACAGAAATGGAAAGATTTGAAGACATAGAAATAAAGAGGACAACTCTACATACCATAGACTGCACATGGAATGGGGGGGATGTTTAATAAGACAGAGAATATATGTAAACAAGGCAGATAGGTGATAGAACCATGGCAGTTCAATAAAAATGGGGTACATATATATGTATATGTGTGACATGTATGTATGTATGTATACATAGTTATCAGAAAAGTCATGACATTTTTAAATGTTTAGCTATGCAAAAACTTCTGACCACCCAGTGTGTGTGTGTGTGTGTGTGTGTGTGTGTGTGAATTAGTAGAAAGAAAATTATAGGTCACAACATAATGTAATGTACTTTGTTGATGATGATGTATATGGTAATAGTCTTGATTTGATTATCACACACACACTGAATGCATGTCTTGTAAAATCATATTGCCCCCCACAAAGAGGTACAACAATGAAATATAAAAAAGAAATTATACCATTAAATTAAATTAAAGTCATCCAAGAATCTCAACCTCTTTCCAATAGAAAGAAAATGGTATCCTAGACCTGACTGTCCATTAGGTAGCCACTACTCACATGTGTGTCATAGGCACACAAAATGTCCTGGTGTGAATGGAGATGAGCTCTAAGTGTAAAATTTCTATCAGATTTCGAGTATTTAACACACACAAAAGAATAGCTCATTGATAATTTTTATATTGGTTACAGGTTGAAATGATAATGGTTTGAGTTGAATAAAATGTATTATTAAATTTAATTTCATTTGATCTTTTTACTTTGGAATACAGCTAGAGAGATACTTAAAATAATATGTATGTGACTTGTACTGTATTTCTATTAGAAAAATCTGCTCTAGACCTTAGAGGAGGACCATCTGCCTTTGGGTCTGTACACCAGATTTTGAGCACTTTCATTAGCTCATTGTCTCAGGGTCACGTCCTGTTTCAGAGCTTGTCAATACAAGAGGAAATTGGAGAATATTATCGTAAGAAAAAAATGAGGCAGAAAATATGCTCCTTTTAAGAATGAATGGGCTGGGCACATGTGCATGCATGCCCAAAACCCCAGGAGGAGAATAGAGAAGGGATTGTGCATGGCCTTCCCGGCGGGGGGGGGGGGTGTTTTACCTTTCCTCTGTCGTCTCGCTTTCTGACTCTCTGTCTCTCTCCGTCTCTCTGGCGAGTGCACATGCCTATAGCAAAAATGTAAGAACAAAAAGAAAACAATATTTTTTTTAAAGGAATGTTCAACAGAGCAAAAAGGGCAGACGCTAAATGTCAAGCTTCCCTTTGTTTCCCAGTTAAAAAATCTCCTTATCATTGAGAGAGAAGAAACAGCGTGAAAGTCTGACTCTCCTTAAGACACGAAGCAATGCATAGAAGAAAGTGACGAACCAAGACCCAGGCAGTGCATGAGGCCAAGTTTTCCAATTTTCCACTATAATTTCTCCAATGGAGTAGAACAGAAATTGCCATTTCACTGTAAAAATGTAATAGGAATGCAAATAAGTGCTCCTGTCCCAACTTTCCAATGTTCTTTTTTTTAAGGTTTTCGTTTCTTCCTTCCTGAGAGAAAGAGATAGAGAGAGAGAGAGAGGCAGAGAGACAATGATAGGTACTCCAAAAGGGTCTTGGTACTCTGCAATTCTCTCACCCCAGCTACCCAGCCAGCCAAAATCACAGGTGCACCCTGATATCCCTGGTGTGTTCGAGTCTGCCCAAGATCTAAATCCAGGCCTCCCACTTCTAGCATCTCACAGTGGTGCCCTCCTGCTTGTGTCACTGTTGCTGGGTCTTTTCATCTATTTTGATTTTCTTCATCTATCAAGTTTGAACATGAATCACGGAACCAAAGTTAAGCAGAAATTGACTAACCCTACCAGGGAGGAGATGCCACTGTACCAGCGTAATCTTATTTCCAAATTCAGTCAGTACTCTCCCAGCAGCAAATGAGAATGTTGGGTTCTTCTTCCTGGGACCAGAGATAATGCAGCTAAAAGAACAAACATGCATTAGAAATGATCATTTGGTTTTGAATATGGAATCTTTTCTATTATTAAAGTCCTAGAGAAAAATTAAAACTTAAAGTCAACCCCATTCTTTTTTATAAATGTGAATCTTTGGAAAATTAAGTTAAAAATTCTATTCCCAGAAATATAAGTGGCCAACAGATATACACAAACAAAGGCTCAAACTCACTGTCAGAGAAAGGAAGTTAAAACCACAATGAGATGTCACTTCATACCTGTTAGAATGGTTATTACCAAAAAGACAAAAGATAGCAAATGTTAGCCAAGATGTGGAGAAAATGGAACCCGTGCACCCTGTTGATGAGAATATATAAATGAGTACAGTCATTATAGAGAACAGTGTAGAAATTCATCCAAAAATTTAAAATAGAACTACTATCTGATGCAGTAATCCCACTACTGGGTATGTCTCCAAAAAAATGGAATCAGTTTGTCAAAGACACATCTGAATTGTCATGTTCTTTGCAGCATTATTCACAATCACCCAGCTATAGAATCAACTTAAGCGTCCATCAGCAGGTGGATAAAAATGGCGATATATATATATGTGCTGTGGAATACTATTCAGTCTTAAGAAAGAAGAAAAAACATGGATGAACTTGGAGGATGTTATAAGAAGTGAAATAAGCCAGGCACGGAAAGACAAATGCCACATGATCTCACTTATACGTGGAATCTAAAAATCGAGCTATAGAAGTAGGAAAGTGAACACAGAGGCTCCTGTGAATGTATGTGGTGGCTCAGGTTGGAGAGATATTGGCCAAAGGGTACAAAATTTCAGTTGGACGGAAGGAATAAATTTATGAGATCTGTTGTAGAACGTGGTGACAGTAGCGAACAATGTATTCTGGAAAACTGCTACAAGAGTGGATTTTAAGTGTCCTCACAACAACGAAAATAGATAAAGTAACATAAATATTAATTAACTCTATTAAATAATCTACAATGCATATATATTTAAACATGGATTAATAATTATAAACATACTTTATTTGCATGTAGTTAAAAAAAATATTGGACTAGCCGTATCATGTAGCTAGCAGTTAAGTGCTGTGGGGAGGCAGTTGGATCCCACATGGCCAGCAGAAGTTTGAATCCTGGCCCTGGTGGCTTGAAAAACATACTGGGTGCATGTGCATGCATGTCCAAAATACTGGCAGAATGCAGAAATGAAGGAGAAGGGATTGTGGTGTGACCAACACTCCATTGGGGGTTGCTATCTCTCTTTCCC
>NW_006205385.1:0-12212 GCF_000334495.1 Tupaia belangeri chinensis | reverse complement strand
CCCTGTCAATTTTAAAAATAATAATGTTTAAAAAATATATATTCCTAGTTTTTGTCTTGCTTCCTCTTCTTGAAATGACTCTCAGTCAGATGCATGATTAGATTTTAGATTTTTTTTTTTTGGAGCAAATGCCACAGGACTTGAATTAAATGGAATAATTTCCCCCAAACTAGTCAACTCTTCCCTGTACTAGAATTATGCCTCTGTATACATAATCATGTAATGTGTATGTGCAGCCTATGGATGCAATTCAAATTCCAGCTTTAGGACATCCTACGGTAAATGTCATATAAAGTTGTGTAATGCTAATCCACCATCTAATAGAAGCTTAATGGTGCTCATGTGATTAGGTTAGTCTCTTTTCCATTTTTTTTTTTTTTGAGAGTTTTTTGCTATAGGGTGCATGCACTCGCCAGAAAGACAGAGAGAGACAGAGAGACACAAAGAGAGAAATCACTCCCTGGAGGAATGGCCACGCCACAATCCCTTCTCCTCCATTCTCCTCTTAGCATCCTGGGCATACATGCACATGTGCCCAGTGTAAGTTTAAGCCACCGGGTCCGGGACACGAACTGCAGTCAACTACGTGGGAGTCCAGCGACATAGCCATTATGCTAACTGCTGGTCCCTCTTTTCCATTTTTGATCACTGACCTGAGAACAGTGTTTTACAGAATGGGGCTCTTCAGCCTAGTCTCAGAATGAAATCATATGTAGAGCTAAATTAACCAAAGGCAAATAGAGGCACTGCTCATGAAAAGCAGAAAAAAAAAAAAAAATTGTGGTAGGCCCCATGGCCTACTGTTTAAGGGAACCGATCCCACATGGCCCACTATGGAGTTCAAGTCCTAGACGGGATAGCTTGAAAAACATGCCAGTTACATCAGGAACCAGCAGTTAGCGTAATGGCTGTTGCTGGACTCCCACGTAGTTGACTGCAGTTCGTGTCCCGGACCCGGTGGCTTAAAACTCATGCCGGGTGCATGTGTGTGCGTGCCCAAGATCCCAAGAGGAGAATGGAGGAGAAGGGATTGCGGCGTGACCATCCCCCCTGGGGGGGTGATTTCTCGCTTTCTGTCTCTATGTCTCTCTCTGTCTGTCTGGCAAGCACACACGCCCTATAGCGAAAACCTCTCAAAAACAAAAACAAAAACATGCCAGTTACATGTGCTTACTTGCCCAAGGTCTCAACATGATAAAAAATGGAGAAGGAATTGCAGCAGGATTATACCCCATTGAGGGGGTGATTTCTTGTTTTATCCCTCTGTCTCTCCCTGGCAAGTGCAGGCACCTTCTGGCAAACTAAGAAAGAAAGAAAGAAAGAGGGAAAGGAGAGAGAAAGGAAAGAAAAAGAGAAAGGAGAAAAAAGAAAGAAAGAAGAAAGAAAGAAAGAAAGAAAGAAAGAAAGAAAGAAAGAAAGAAAGAAAGAAAGAAAGAAAGAAAGAGAAAAAGAAGGAAAGAAAAGTATTTGTTGTTGTCAAGACTGATTATTGATGTTATTTGTTGTCAGGCAAAATTATGAATCTGAGAGTCAGGACACAGTGTTATTCAAACTTACATACTCTGCAGCCCAAGGCTGTTGTGGAGATTTGGTGACACATGAAGGGGAGGAGGCTTTAAAAAAAAAAAAAGATAAATTATGAGGAAACTCAGAAAGAGTTTTCATTTCATCCTCTCAGCCTGTCAATCACTTTGTTTTAGTTGTTCAGAGTTCTTCCACAGGAGAAGCAGATGAATGGAATAAAAAGCAGAAACAGTAATACTCCCCCTCCAGTCCCTTTTCTTTCCAGAGACTAGAAAAGCAGTATTTTTACACTAAAGAAAGAGGTGAGACACAGTGATAATTATCACCTTATCAATTACAAAAAGAGAATTTAACTACATTGTGAAAAGTGAAGCTAGCGGACAACTTAATGAGGTGATTATCCCATATTGAAATAAAGCAGATCCTATCTGTTACATATCCTTGTCAAGTTCCCTTCATGTTTTCTGTATTTTGTTCTCTGAACATATTATGAAGCGTAAGTAACATTGGTAGTATCTATATAACACTTCATCATTTCCAAATTATTTTCACATACTCGATTGTACTTCTTAGAGTATTTTTGAAAAGTTGTGCCTGCCAAATATTGCAGTTTTAGTTTTGTATATGAAGAAAAGGGGTTAAGGGAGGCTGGAGGATTTAGCTAGGATGATGTGTCTAGGAAGTTTCTGAGTTATACCTGGTTCCTCATGCTTTGTATTTTATTCGGCGCTCTCGGCACTGTGTTCTTTACCCTAAGATTTTGTTGATGCCCTGCACATAACTTCTCTGCTCCCCAAATACCTACATGTTATGTAAACTCTCATCTAGGTGTATTTTGTTCTGCCCTTCTCTTTTTCACGGCCATTGTCATTTTTTCCTAGTTTCTCTTTATTTTTTCTTTATTGGTTTTTGCTTTTGGATGCCTGTTCTCACTGGTGAGAGAAACAGCCAGTGAGGGGGAAAGTGAGAAATCACCTCCTGGTGGATGGTCATGCCACAGTTTTTATTCTCCTCCCAGTCTCCTGGGGACACATGCACACGTGCTCAACATAATTTTCAAGCCTACAGGTCCAGGACTCGAACCGCAGTTGGTCATGTGGGAGTCCAGCCATGTAACTGCTATACCATCTACTGGTCCTTTCCTCTAGTTTCTCAAATAATCTAATATCATTAATGATGGGAATTGTACCTTATTATTATTATTTCTATTATTTACTCCAGCCCAAAAACTTAAAAATAATACCATTTAGTTAGCCATTATAAAATTGATGCATTTAGTTATCTGCAAGCAACTTTCTCCTACAAGAGTAAGGTTGACTTTTTTTTTTTTTTTGGAGAGATTTTCACTGTAGGGCACGTGCGCTCGCCAGACAGACAGAGAGAGACATAGAGACAGAAAGCGAGAAATCACCCCCCAGGGGGGATGGTCACGCTGCAATCCCTTCTCCTCCATTCTCCTCTCGGGATCTTGGGCACGCACGCACATGCGCCCGGCGTGAGTTTTAAGCCACCAGGTCCGGGACACGAACCGCGGTCAACTACGTGGGAGTCCAGCAACATAGCCATTATGCTAACTGCTGGTTCCCAAGAGTAAGGTTGACTTTAAGAATAATAACAATATTTTGGGACCAGCAGTTAGCATAATGGCTATGTTGCTGGACTCCCACGTAGTTGACCGCGGTTCGTGTCCCGGACCTGGTGGCTTAAAACTCACGCCGGGCGCATGTGCGTGCGTGCCCAAGATCCCGAGAGGAGAATGGAGGAGAAGGGACTGTGGCATGGCCATCCTCCCTGGGGGGTGATTTCTCACTTTCTGTCTCTCTGTCTCTCTCTGTCTGTCTGATGAGCACACGTGCCTTATAGCAAAAACTTAAAAAAAAAAAAAAGATTAGTAACAATATTTTATAGCCATTGAGTAAACTAATCATTATTAACTTCTCTAAGGCAAATATTGTGTTGTCAGAAAAGTCATGATGCAGGACCAGCAGTTGGATTAATGGTTATGTCACTGGACTCCCATGTAGTCAAATGCAGTTTGAGTCCTGTACCCGGTGGCTTAAACTCACGCCAGACACATATGTGTGTGTGCCCTAGATCCCAAGAAGAGAATGGAGGAGAAGGGACTGTGGCATGGCCATCCTCCCTGGGGGGTGATTTCTCACTTTCTGTCTCTCTGTCTCTCTTGGTCTTTCTGGTGAGCACATGCACCCTATAGCAAAATCCTCTTAAAAAAAAAAAAAAGTCATGATGCATTTTTGCATAGAAAAAAAATGTTATGACCTTTTCAATGACCCAATAGATCTTTCTCAGTAGAAATAATATTGACTTTCCATATTCTGTGACCCAACGTTCTACACATGGAGATCTCATTAGGTATATTAACTTATTAACTTATTTAAAATGCTTAGTTTAAATTAGGCACTCTTACTAACATTTCTTCTACAGAAAACCTACATAATACTATTTGGTCATATGGCTTCACATCGAAAAAGTAATATTACACAAGTAGGTTTATGACAGTGAGTCTTAACCTTCACCACACATTAGAATAACCTGAATGAGGTTTTTAAAATAGCAACCCCATAGACATTCTGCTTTAATTAGTCTTGGATGAAATATGATGATCAATTTTAAGAAAAACAAAAAGAAAATAGATAAAAATAGACAAAACACTTAGGGAATCTAATACATAGCTAGGATTTAGAATTGGAGTTCTTAAAATTATGTCATACTAGTACCTAACAATTCTTCAACTTACAAATTATTTTAGGAATCTCACTGGATGGCAGCACACAGAATTTTGGCTGTAGTGCTCATTTTTATTCAAGAATTGTCTAGGTCAGTATAATAAGTAAAGGGGGAGGCATTGCCTTAATGGACAGTTTGTCAGCTAGGCAGGAAAATCAGGTTCTTGTTAAATGTGACTACCACACACAGGCTAGTAATAAGACTATTCTGTCTAGCCCTGACTCTTTTTGTATTAGTTGCTTCTTCTCTACAGGTAATTAGAATTCTACTCAGTTACATCCTTGCTTTGTTCCCCTCCAGCTCAGGCGACCACACACTTTCAACTGTAACAGGAACTACTGAGAGGTCATGAGGCAATTGCTGCAGCCAAGTACAATTCTAGAAGAGACGACAAGGAAGTGAGTCAGATGCTGCAGTTGTGCCTCTCCTAACCCTGTCTTACAGAGTAAAAGAGAGCCGCAGAAAGCTTCCAATGAGAGTAGTTATGACAATTAAAGGACGTAGGATCGTCATAGCCACACAAACAGAACAATGATGTTTATTTAAACTAGATTTTTTTAAAAAGAATTAATTCTTTTATTTTACTTATCATTATTATTTTTAATTTGACCAGAAAGAGAGAGAGAAAGCAAGCCATCAGGTCTGGGACTTGAACCATGTGGGCCATGTGGGAGTCCAGTGCCCCTAACTGCCATGCCACCTGCCAGCCCCTCTAAACAGGATTATTACATATTAATATGTTAATTGTTAAGTTTCAGACCAACATAAGTTCAAAAATATAGTAATCAACAAAGTAATAAAATGGTACATTAGAAAATATATATTTAATACAAAGGAAGACAATATAGAGGAAAGGAGGAACAAAAAGGATATACTTCATGATGGAAAATAAAGAGCAAAAACGGAAGTTATTGGACTGAATGAACACTGACTCAAGGAATTGAGTTATAAATTATATCCTGCACCTGATTTTCATTAAGGTTCAGAGAAATCCAGGAAGTTGTCTGGCCTTCCTGAAAAATGAATGCAGCTTCCTTCCAAAAATTAATCAGCCAAAGCAGGCTTTTCCCAATTTCTTTCTTTCTTCCTTCCTTCCTTCCTTCCTTCCTTCCTTCCTTCCTTCCTTCCTTCCTTTCTTTCTTTCTTTCTTTCTTTCTTTCTTTCTTTCTTTCTTTCTTTCTTTCTTTCTTTCTTTTTTTCTTTCTTTCTTTCTTCCTTCCTTCCCTCCTTCCTTCCTTCCTTCCTTCCTTCCTTCCTCCCTTCCTCCCTTCCTCCCTTCCTCCCTTCCTTTCTTCCTTCCTCCTTTCTTCCTTTCTTCCTTTCCTCTTTCTTTCTTTTTCTTTTTCTTTTTTTTGGTTTTGTTTTGTTAGTTTGCCACAGGACACATGTGCTCACCAGAGATCAAGAGTACAAGAGGCAATGTGAGAAATCAACCCTGAAAGGATAGCCATGCCATGGTCCCTTTCCCCCCAATTCCATTCTTGGGGTTTTGGGCATGTATGCACACATACCTGTCATGATTTTCAAACCAATGGGCCAAGGACTTGAATCACAAAGTCAGCCAAGAGGGATCAAGGTCCCTTAGCCTTATGCTACTTGCTGGCCCTATAATTTGTTTCCTTACCTTACAAAAACATTCCCTCACTGTTGCTGTTAGAAATTCTTGATTGTTAGTAACATGTTTTCAAAGAAAAAGAAAGAGAAAAATAGGAAAGAAGGATAGAAGAAAGAAAGAATAAAGAGAAAGAAAGAAAAAGAAAGAACAAAAAGAGAAAGAAAAAGAAGGAAGGAAGGAAAAGAAAGAAAAGAAAAAAGAAAAGGAAAGAAGGAAGGAAGGAAGGAAAGAAGGAAAGAAGGAAGGAAAGAAGGAAAGAAGGAAGGAAAGAAGGAAAGAAGGAAGGAAAGAAGGAAAGAAGGAAGGAAAGAAGGAAAGAAGGAAGGAAAGAAGGAAAGAAGGAAGGAAGAAAAAGAAAGGATACAGGTCTTCTTGTATCCAGCTTTCATGGTTTCCTTCTGACTTATTCTGTTTCTTGATGGAGTGTGAAGAAATACCACTAATTATTTCAAGACATACTTGAGTTTTATGTATAGTTTGAGCAAAACAGAACTTTTCAAATTAGCTTTATTTTTGACACTTTCTGTAATGTACAACTTTAATCACAATATTAAGGATCAACACCATCAAGTGTGTACCTTTATTTCATATCAATATTGAAACCTGAGTATCTGAATGGTCACTTTTCTTTGGGAATATTTTATATCATAGCATATTACCCTTTGAATAATATCTAGGTCTTTTAGTTTTATCACTGAGGAAAAACTGAAGGTTAGAAAGATGATCAAAGTATTTTCAGAAAATATACCTTATGTTTTTCTTACAGTTTTATTTACAATTATTGGGCAATAAAGTGCTTAGGAATGGTCTCAATAGATATTTTAGAGCTGAATTGGTTTTTTACTGAGTCAATACATAAATGATAGATATAGTCAAAATACAAATAATGAAAAATATTTTATATTACTTACAGTTTGCATAAAAATGAACAAAACAGAGTTTCTTTTCTCCTCCACCCTTCACCCCTCCTTAATCAGCCATCTCAGTGACTCTGAGCATGTAGGAATTGGGTAGGAAAAGAGCAGTTGTAATGGAAAGAGGTTGGAGTGTTAATAGACATCATGACTCACAACTTGCTGCCCATGAGATACTGTTTCTCAACTTGAATTTGTGCTTCTTTTAGTAATTAAAAAAAAATAGAAAGGAAGAAATAAAAAGAAATCAGAAAACGATATTATGAGAAACATTTCCATAAGAAGGAAAAGAGCTGAGAATTTGAAGTCTGATATTTGATACTGTTTACACACAGCAGCATTTTCCTTATGTGTCCCATGTAGTCGACCGCAGATTGAGTCCCGGACCCGGTGGCTTAAAACTTACGCCAGGCGCGTGTGTGTGCATGCCCAAGATCCCGAGAGGAGAATGGGAGAGAAGGGATTGTGGTATGGCCATCCCCCCCGGGGGGGGATTTCTCGCTTTCTGTCTCTCTGTCTCTGTCTGTCTGGTGAGTGCATGTGCCCTATGGCAAAAACCTCTCCAAAAATAAATGAATAAATAAATAAGCTGACCGATAATCTTCATGGTTGAGTAAAGAGGTGATGACAAAGATTAGCCTCCCAGAATTAATATGGCCAAACAATACATGAATGCTTTCTGGGAACAGAGAGCAGCCACATACACGGGGTTGCCTTGGGCCCCATACAAAACTATCCAGCAAAATCAGCAAGCATAAAATGAAGGTAGTCCTGGGAACCAGCAGTTAGCGTAATGGCTATGTCGCTGGATTCCCACGTAGTCGACCGCGGTTCGTGTCCCGGACCCGGTGGCTTAAAACTCACGCCGGGCGCGTGTGCGTGCGTGCCCAGGATCCCGCGAGGAGAATGGAGGAGAAGGGATTGCGGCGTGACCATCCCCCCTGGGGGGTGATTTCTCGCTTTCTGTCTCTATGTCTCTCTCTGTCTGTCTGGCGAGCGCACGCGCCCTACAGTGAAAATCTCTCCAAAAAAAAAAAAAAAAAAAAAAAATGAAGGTAGTCCTATATTCCTAAAGGCCAAGGAAGGAGTGACTTCCAGTCAGTAGTGAAGTGCATTCACTGGTATCAAAGAAACTAAAAAGGAGATATCTCCAGAAATAGCAAGAACATCTCTGAAGAAACCAGGAAATAAATAAAACAGGAAAAAAGTTAGCCGCCTTGGAGCATCTTCAACAGGTCTGTATTCTAAACAACTGCTACACTAACCCTCAAGGCAGAACTTTTTTCTCCCCTCTCCTCTCTTTCCTCCCCAGGCACATATGCAACTCTGAAGCAGTTGGAAACTTCACTGACAAGGAGAAACACCTGTTGGGAAGCGATAGATTTATTTAAAGAAAGTGTGAGAAACAAACATGAAGTTTCTGTATCATTATATGCTATAGGTGGAACTTGCTCGGGGTAACTATTATTCAGTGGAAAAATAACAGGTTTGTGCCATAAAAGATAAAAAAAATCCAGTTAAATTTAGATATCAAATAAACATGGATGAGTAGATTGCTGTAAATGTTGCATACGACATTTTTATATTAACATATTGACTATCTGAAATTCAAAACAAATTTTTTACAGTTTTCTGTTGTTTGTTTGTTTTTTGCTATTGGGTGGGTGCATGTGCTGGAGACAGACAAAGTGAGAAATAACCATGCAGGGGGATGACCACACCACAATCCCTTCTTCACCTTTCTCTTCTCCAGATCTTGGGCACACACACAAAGTTCCCAGCATGAGTTTTAACCAATCAGATCCAGGACTCGAACTGTGGTCAACTATAGGGGAATCCAGCAACGTGATCATTATGCCATCTGCTGCTCCCTGAAATTCAAATTTTCTAAAGAGAATTATTTATTTAATTAAATTTATTTTTTAATTTATTATTTTAATTTGCTATAGGGCACAAGTGCTCACCACAGAAAGAAAGGAAAAGGGACAAAGTAAGCTGCCAGGACAGAGACTCAAACTGCTGTTGGCCATGTGGGAATCTAGCACCTTAGCTACCATGCCACCTGCTGGCCTCTGAATTGAAGTTTAACTGAGATGCCAGTGTTTTATTTACTCTGATAATCCTGTCGTGTTTGTATTATTTAATGGTTTGGGGGCACAGGTTTATATTGTTTTCTATCAGAAACATTATTCTTGTTTTCTTTTTATTGTATTTTTCTGTTGTATTTTCCCATTCTTTTATTTTCAGCCATTCTGGAATCATTTTTAATAGACATGATATGACTCATGCACCAAGCAAAGAACTTGGTTTTGTGACCAGTCAGAAAGTTGTCTGTTAATAAGTGAGTTAAATCCATTTAGATTAATAGCGTTAATATTTTTTGTCTCAATTCTGCCTTACCATAGTACCATTTATACATGCTGATATAAAATTATTTCATACTTTTGGCCTGTTTTCTGTGCCTTCTTTACCTTTTTTTTTTGAGTGTGTGTGTTTTTTTGTATTCTAAGTCTGACTTCTGCCCCTCACAATCAATGAAATAAGAGGCAGAGGCTGGAGAAAAGGGGAGTTTATTTCTGCAACTGGTTACAGGGAGACAGTTAACAAATACCATCAAACTGACTCGAAATGCTCAACACATTCATGGTGTTGATAGGTACAACACACAAGCACGTGCAAACCATTCCTCACCATTACCCAACCAGAGTAGTACTTCCCTCTGGGGAATTACCCTGATTCCTTCAGATACCCATTCCTCGTTTCTCATCTGACCATTCCTCAGATTTCCCAATGACTCAGCACTTGGGTCAAATTGTACTCATTAGAGGCCTTTCTTAACGTCCTGCTGGCCTGCTTCATGTTCTTAGTAAATAGAGAATATAATATAATGTAATGATATATATAAATACATTATTCTAAAAGAACTTTATACTAATTCTTCTCTGCTTTTCTCCTGATACAGTTGTTGTGGGCTTTCTGCTGCCCTTACCTGGTATTATTGGTGGCCCACATCACCTGGCTGCCTCTGTCTCCTAAGGTGAGAACAACAGTCTATTAGCAGTGTCAGAGCAATGAACTCTCCCTTGTAGTTTTTTTTATACATAGCGTACATCTGTGCAGATAATCACTTTTTAAAAAAGGAACTCCTAAAAATACCAAATTTGAGAGTACCATACATTTACTGCTATGCAAGACTAATACACAAAAGTATTTGACCAGTAAACTTACAGAAGTCAGCCTAGTGAATGACTACAATGAAGAAGAAGATTGTTAGTGAACGGAAACGCCATGCTTATAGAACACCGCAGATCTATAAACTGAGCGAATGTGTGGTCAGGTAATGTGGCCCTCCTGCTTGCACACAGCAGGAGGCCATTAGATAGGAGCTGAGTGTGAGCTGAGAAATGTGTTTTCCAAATTCTAAGATGTTTTGTCCAGCCTCTGGCATCCTTCAGCCATAGCCGCCTAATTGATCCTGAAACCAGCTTGTTCCAGGAAGTACCCTTATTTTTTCTGATTCTCTGAAAAAACAACTTTCTCTAAAAAAACAACTCTCCTTCCTCTATTGCCCTAATAAATACAGAGGACAAGAGAAGCTTAGTGGGCGAATACCTGGTATGGCTTCTCCCTTGTCCTCTTGACTCAGATTCTGTGTCTTGAATAGTTTTACCATGTGTGTTTCAGGTGACTCAGACAAAAGAATCAGAGAAGATCATTGAATACAGAAAATAATTTTCAAATAATTTCCAGAATGCATATAGATAGAATAGAGATAAAAACAAGAAAAGGTGAAATAGAAAGGATGTAGATTATAGAGATCTGTTACATATAAAATAGTTATTCTTAAAGAAAAAAAAAGAAAAACAGAGATGTAAAGAACCAATTATGAAAGAAATAAGAGTAGGACCGACTTGAAGGGAAAAAAAAAAAAAAAACAGTCTGAAAATTGACATTGAGCACCAAGAGTCAGCAAAACTGTTGAAGAGAACTTTTCTTAACTTGGACTGGGAAATAGTCAATAGGCATGAGTGATATCGCTATGACTTATCATGGAACGGTTTTCCAAATCTCCTAGTATTCTACACAGTCCTTGAGGCAGCTGGCCATTGGTAATCCACTGGATGTGAAAGAGTAGATGAAATCTGCTCACTGTCCTAGAGTTTGCCGTATAAGATTAAGAGACAAAGAAATGGTCTTCCAGTTCTCCAAATAGATAGGATGAAAAATATAGCTGTGTAAATAGGCAATTTTATTTATTTATTTATTTTAATTGGCTAGAGGGCATGAGCACTCACTGGACAGGCGGAATTCATTTAAACAAACATGATACCACCAGAAGTTATCAGGTGTCAACATAGCCACAGAGAGTTGGCTCACCAACCAATATACTCATCTACACAGTAGATGGCTTGGGAGTTTCAGACTTGCAGGGCATTTAAACGAATCATCATTTCAATCAATAAGGTAGCAATAGTCAGTAAGTTATAATTTACTAAGTCATTTTACATAAACGTTCTCTTATTTTTATAAGAATCTTACAAAGCAACAATTACTATATTTTAAGTATGTTCAAAGAGGTTACATCTACTGCTAAAGATCGCACAGACAGGAAGTGGTAGGATACAGATTCAGATGAGTATTTGGTCAGAGTCTGTAGGTGTTCTCTTTCTCTAAACTGGCTCACTTCTTTAACAGGATTATTCCATCAATAACATATTTAATATTCAAGCCTCTTGATAATTAGTAAACTTTTTGAGTGCTTGTAATATTACTCAATTCTAACATAGCTTCATATATTTTAGCCTTTGATGTAAGCTTTCACAGAACTATTATTAGTCAGTTAAAGCAACATGTTCTAAGATACATGATAGATGGCTCACAATTCAAACCAATGTTTTTCATTAGGAAAACTATTATAGATAATAAAAAGAATCAACAACAGCCCTTCAAACTTGCATAAATGTAAAACAAACATCATAAAACTGCTATCAGGTAGAGAATGCAATCTTAGTGACATGAAATACAGAGCAATGTACAAAACATATTTGACCTTGAATTTTATTCAATTTCCAGACTTTCCTAATACTTTAACCCCACATATGTAGCCAGTCACTTATAAGTCATAATCCTGATTTTCAGGTAATGTTTTTCTATTTATACTAATAAATCCAAATCTTGAAATTAGGATTAGAACTCTATTAATATTCAATTCACATATGAGAATATAAATGCTTCTTTATTATTATTATTATTTTATGCCCTCCATTATTAAGCCAAATGAGCTGGTAGCATATGTGAGATTAGTTAGATTATCAAGAAGGAACCCCAGGATATCTGGTTTTAAGAGAAGTTTTAAACTTGTTTTAATCACCTGCTTTTCTAATTATTATGTAATATTGTTTATGAAAAGA
>NW_006205384.1:0-1623 GCF_000334495.1 Tupaia belangeri chinensis | reverse complement strand
GCGTTCCCTTTGAAATACCTTTTAAGAGAACCTTTCTTCAAATAGGAGCAAGAGTTTCCTTTTGGCCTTGGAATGAAGATTGCCAAAGTCTCTCTTCTATTTGTTTTTGGCAATGTGATCAAAGGAAAAATATACCCTTCAGCTGTACAAAGAAAAGTATCTCCTTCTTCACAGGTGGTTCAGTGAAAAGGATGATCGCAGAGAGTCTTAAAATACTAGAAATATTTCAGAACTGTAATTCTAGACCTATCAAAACTGGCTGACAGAGGGGTTTCTTGCTTGGGGGTCCTGGGACTGGAGTTTCAGGGGGCAGTTCTTCCTCGCAGCTCCTGGCCCAGGGGTCAAAAGATGGGAGTGGGGTGTCTGTAGGTCTAATGGCCTTCCTGGCTGACAGAGGGGTTTCTGGCTTAGGGGTCCTGGGACTGGAGTTTCAGGGAGCAGTTCTCCCTCACAGCTCCTGGCCCACGGGTTGAAAGATGGGAGTGGGGTTTCTGTAGGTCTAATAGCCTTCCTGGATGATAGAGGGGTTTCTGGCTTGGGGGTCCTGGGACTGGAGTTTCAGGGGGCAGCTCTCCCTCGCAGCTCCTAGCCCAGGGGTCGAAAGATGGGAGTGGGGTGTCTGTAGGTCTAATGGCCTTCCTATGTGCTAGTGAGAAGGGATAGCCATTGTTTTTTAAATTTTTGCTCTAGGGAGTGTGCACTCATCCAAAGGAAAGAAAAAGAGAGAGGGAAAGTAAAAAGTCACCCTCCAGGGAGGAGGGCCATCCTGAAATCCCTTCTCCTCCATTCTCCTCTCAGGATTTTGGGTATGTATGCATATGTGCCTAGATGATTCTCAAGCTTTAGGGTCGGAGACTTGAACTGCACAGTGACCCATGTGGGATCCGGCACCTTAATCTCCATGCTAACTGCTGACCCCTGATAGCCATTCTAACTGGGTTAAAGTGCTATCTCATTGAGTTTAATTTGTGTTTTTTTTATGTAATGAGTGGTGTAAAACTTTTTTCTGACATGATTTCTATTTTTGTGGTTATTTTTGAGAAATACTTATTAATTTTCTTTCCTCACTTTAAAATCAGGTTATTTGTTTTATTACTATTGGGTTGAGTTTCTGTTATACATTATGAATTACTCCCTTATTGGAGAAAGTTTTCAAACACTTTCCTCACATCTGCAGGTTATCTCTTCACCTGTTGAATTTTCCCTTTGTTTTATAGAATGTTAGTTTGCAATAATCCTATTTTTCTATTTTTGCTTTAGTTGCCTGGTTTTTGAGGTCCTAAAATACATTTGCTCAGACCAATGTTCTAAAGCATTTCTTCTATGTTTTCCTTAGAATGTTTTTAGTTTGAAATCTTGGATTTATGTCTTTAGTCTATTTTGAATTAATGTTTGTAGATGGGAGGGGTAGGGGTCAAGCTTTTTTATTATTATGCATGTGGGTTTCCAGAATTTTCAACATCACTTACTAAAGATGTTGTTTTTTAATAATTTTTGGCACCTCTGTTAACTATCAGTTGTCTATAAATACTTGGAATTGTTTTCAGGTTTTCCATTCTGTTTCGCCAAGCTATATACTTGTTAAAAGGTAGCAACTGACAGAATGAATAAATTCTAGGGTTT
>NW_006205383.1:0-512 GCF_000334495.1 Tupaia belangeri chinensis | reverse complement strand
TTTTTTTTTTTAAATGCAAAAACGGGTCATGATTTTTCCGACAACCCAACGGATGTACTTGCTACATTAAAGTTCTGAATTTAGCTAATATGACAATCAACCAAGCAGAGCATGCATTGCGAGAATAATTCATGAACTACACAGAGACTTTCAAAATGAATAGTACGTGAAAACAGTACTCAGACAGTGATGTTTCTTCCGAATAGCCATTAAGCATGAATGAAAACGACTCTTACTATCAGTAGACAGGGTACAGTCTCTGCTGTCCTTTCCAAAACCACATAACTCAGGACCGGCAGGTGGCATGGTGGTTAAGGGCACTGGCCAACTGTGGTTCGAGTCCTAGACCTGGCACGGCTTTCTTTCTCACTTTCTCGCTCGCTCTCTCTTTCTCGTTCTCACTCTGTCCCTCTCTGGTCAAATTAAAATAAAAACAAACAAAGAAATAAAGTTAAGTAAAAAATAAGTCTTTAAAAAAAAAAAAAACACTTAACCCAAAAATAAAATAGTTC
>NW_006205382.1:0-3552 GCF_000334495.1 Tupaia belangeri chinensis | reverse complement strand
AGTCCTCCCATTCCTGTCCTCCAATCTCCCTCTCCCCCTACAAAGTAAAAGAATTACTCAAACATGGCTGCTGAAATCCTCAAAAGTGGAAAGGAAGATTAACAAGTGCTTCATTCTTGCTGAAAATGATGTCCTGGAGGAGGAGGCACTGCATCTTGTGGAAGAGCCAGAGTCAGAGTGTACCCAGAGGTGGGACATGTACAACTTTGACTGTTCCACCATGACAGAAAGTTCTAGCCAACACTGACCATGGTGCTACAGGCCCAGGAGGTCATCTACAAGACCATGGCAGCCAAGAAAATTCTGTGTGAGTGGGCAGCAGGCAAGCTGTACCAAGGTGAGGTGGACTTTGCCTTCCCCATTCAGTGGTATGAGTTGCTGGAGCAGCCAGGAATGTGCAGCTTGCCTGAACTAGTCCTGTACCAGTGCCCAGACCATGGCACACTCAAGCAGCAGATGCTAGGACAGCCACAGTGGCTGCTCTTCATCCTGGACTCTTCATCCTGGACTGCACAGAGGAGTCACAGGTGTTGTTTGCCCCAAACTTGCAATGCTGTGCCCTGCACAGGCCCCTTCAAGACCACAAGCAGTACACAGATACTGGGAGGACTTCTAAGCAAGGTGTTCTTCAGGGGTGAGCAGAGGGTCAAGCATGCCCACAGCTTCATGAAAAAGACTGAGATGCTGTTCACTCTGTGCTTTGAACCTTTTCTGTGCTGGATCGTGTGCATCTTGCTGCACCAGCACTCAAGCTAGACCAGGACCTGTTGTGCACTTCCAAAACCACCATGTCTGTGTACTTTTTTTCATTCCTAGTGTGCTGGGGATCCCTCCTGCTGCAGATGGCCTTGTCTATAGCCATACCTGAGGGCATCTTTTGGTGCAAGGTGCAGTTCACCTAGATGGACTTAGAGGAACTGGAGCTTCTTAGCTCCAAAGTCCAGACACTGCTTCTCAGCTAGAAGGAGAAAGTTCTCCTTCTGGAAACCCAAGTTACCTATGAGCCCATCCAGCAGAGCTTCCAGGAGTTCTGTGTTGCACTGTTTTACCTACTGGAGAAAGAGAGGGCTCAAGGTCCTTCACCTTGACTTCACCATGAACTTTCTCTTTGTACTAGTGACCATGGAACAGCTGCATAACACTTAGCATCACTTTGGCTGCTTGATCTCAGTGCCTGTAAAACGGGAAGCCCTGCAGTAGGTACAGGGACAGGTCCTCCTCAGTGTGGCACCAGAGGGGACCAAGGGGTCCAAGAGCTGTGGACACAAAGGAGACAAAGGAAGAGGAGGGAGAAGAGTTCAGCCTAGAGCTGGAGCTGCTGCACTGCAGCAGCTGTATGAGACATAGGAGGTTGTTTTTGTGGGGCAGGGCCTTTGTGGCCTCCCTGAGTCAGTGCTGGAGCAAGTGTGTTTCAGTTGCATGGACCTCTTGGTTCTGAGCTACTGTGTGGACTGCTGCCAACTTGGAAAGGCACTGAAGCCAGTCAGGTTCAGACAGGCTAGTGCACAGGGGAAGAAAAAGAAGATCCTGGTGAAATGGCTCCAGGGCAGCTTGGGTGGTAGGTGAGTTTCCAGGGCAGGCCTGCCCTCTTTTGTGCCATCGCTTGTATGTGAGGACCGTGTGTTAGTACATGCCTGGGCATATGAGCATCTGAAGGTGAGAGCATAAAACTATTGTCCTTGACTGTGCTTGGACTTCCTCTGAGGAGATGACCTAGCCCTTCCTATCTGAATTTACATAAATGATCAAGAATTTTGTGTTACATGAAGCACTAAGGGTTGTCTTTCAGAAGAACTCTAGATAGGATAATTGAACAAATGGTGGATGAGCATATAGAACTTGGTGAGCATGAGAATCTAGAGTAGTCACTTGATGAACAGACCTGGTTGTATGAAATCAGAAGGATGAGGGGCATTGCAAACACAGAGATGTGCCCATTCCTAAAGTGCAGGATAGAGGGTGCCAACACTCATTTTTCTCCACCAATGCAGTTTTCATTTCTTTGCCTCAGTTGTGCTTGTCAGGACAAATATGCCTGCACTCATCTTCCTGTTGGGCTTGATCCCTGGCAATAATACCCCATATTGTCCTCCACAGATGACACTCAGGACACCAAAGGCCTCAGGAAGACTTAAGTCAACTCCAGAGTCCAACTTCAAGGGCCAATGAAGGAGGTCAAAGAGCTGATGGTCAAATTGAAGCAGCTTCAAGAAAATTTCCTGAGTCAGAAGATTACATAGCTGAAGGATATAAGCATAAGTCACAAAAAAAATCCTTTTTCAGGTAATACAGATTCCCCTGTAACATAAGGTGGTCCCATTGTCACATGAAAACAAGGGCAGTTGGCAAGACAGCCAATGCTCTTGCCTAGAAAGCTGTTCCTTCTGCTTCTCATGACTCATGGGTGACTATTAACAGGAAGAATTCCTACTTTACTCCAAAGGGAAGAGAATGAAACTCTTCTGTTAATTTTTCAAGCTTAGAAACCCATAGACAACTTCATGGATTGGTAACACCCTGCAAGGCCACCCGTTTTTCCCTGTGTCTGACCCAAATGAGATGCATTTCTTCCGGCCAAGTTGTCCTGGGCTTGTTGGCATAGATTTCATGGTCAGAAATGTAACTATCCTGACAATTCCTACTGCAGTCCAACTTGGAGACAATAAGCTTAAGAATGCATTCATGCCAACAATGAGAGGAAGAGACAGAGAAACAATACCCCCAACATGATTTGAAAGCAGTCATTTTCTTCAAGGGTCAGCAACTCCAGCCTTGGGTGCACGTAAGCCCAGCTTACAAGTTCCCTGATTCCCTACTCAGAGATATCTCAGGACTAGAGCCCAGAACCTCCCCATATGGGTCAGTCCCCCAGAATGTCATGTTTTACTATTGCACCACCACCTAACCAGCTTTACTTTTTCTTTTAAATGGAAGGTTCTTAAATCTGGTGAAGAAGGATTCATTGATGGTCTATGGGTTCCTCAATACAGCTCACAGTCCTCAAGGGGATGTGTCACAATGATTAGTATTGTCTTCTAGGGATGGAGGGGAGTCACACAATGTACATCTCAGCTCCAGATGTTCTATTTTGGGTGGAGGCTGTACAGCCCATTTCCTCTCCCAGCTATTGAGTGAAAACAGGGGCAGTGGGCAAGACAGCCAATGCTCTTGCCTAGAAAGCTCTTCCCTCTGCTTCTCATGACTCGTGGGTGACCATTAACAGGAGGAATTCCTACTTTACTCCAAAGGGAAGAGAATGAAACTCTTCTGTCAATTTTTCAAGCTTAGAAACCCATAGACAACTTCATGGATTTTTAACACCCTGCAAGGCCACCTGTTTTTCCTTGTGTCTGACCCAAATGAGATGCATTTCTTCCTGCCAAGTTGTCCTGGGCTTGTTGGCATAGATTTCATGGTCAGAAATGTAACTATCCTGACAATTCCTACTGCATTCCCAACTTGGAGACAATAAGCTTAAGAATGCATTCGTGTCAACAATGAGAGGAAGAGACAGAGAAGCGATACCCCCAACATGATTTGAAAGCAGTCATT
>NW_006205381.1:0-561 GCF_000334495.1 Tupaia belangeri chinensis | reverse complement strand
GATGCAGGAGTCAAATTTTTTCCACAAATCTGAACATAAGCATGCTATTATGGTCTCTATAAAAGAGTTTTGGAAGCTATTAACCTTCAATTCCAGAAGTTCATTCTGCCTTTAGAAAAGGTGGAAGAATAATACAGTAAGTGCTCCCTTCATCGTGATTCAGTTTGCTACTTTTGCTTTAGCTTCTTTCCTTGCAATCCCTTTTGTCTCTTCTCTTCCTACCTCTCTCCTCCACACACGTGCATACTCATGTGCATGCACACACACTCTCTCACACACACACTTTATTCCTTCCATGAGCCATTTGAAATAAGTTGCAGACATCTTGACTTTTATCCCTAAATATTTCAACATGTGTCTCTTAAGAACAAAGACATTGTTCTATATAAACCCAGGGAATTTTATGTAGTTACAATATTATCCAATAGCTGTTCATATTAAAATGTGCTCAATTGTCCTCCACATTTTTTTTTAATCTAACATCTAAGGATCATATGAGGGGCCTTCTGTTTGTGGAGCATGTATATTAAGAGAAAACGAAGCACTGACTTCCAAATGTTT
>NW_006205379.1:0-865 GCF_000334495.1 Tupaia belangeri chinensis | reverse complement strand
CAAGCTGATGAAGGCCTATTGTGAGAGGCAGAGTTTATCAATGAGACAAATTAGATTCAGGTTTTATGGGCAACCAATTAATGAAACAGACACTCCAGCACAGCTGGAGATGAAGGATGAGGACACCATTGACATCTTCCAGCAGCAGACTGGGGGAGCACGGGAGACAAGCTGCATGGTGGGGTACACAGTCCATAGAGGGCTGTCCCTACCCCATGTCATCGTCCTTGCACATGCTGTGACATAGTGAACATGTGACCATACCAATCGCCAAGGAGTCCATGGCAGCATGAGAATGTTCACAGAAACGATTCTCCTCTTCCATGTACTTTGAGTGCAACTCAAAACTATCTGCAGGGACGAATCCACAACTTAAATTGGGCCAATCAGAATTATTATCTTTGTTCAGGTAACAGGAGTCGTGAGGTTTTTTGGGTTTGTTTTGTTTCAGTTTTTGGTTTCCCCTCATTTTCAATATTTTCAAACCTGTGGCCTGAACGTCGGCCTTTAGTTGTGGGTTGCAACTGCCCTCCTACCACCATCCACTCATGTAGAGATGGGCACTGTGGTGGGGGTATCTGTTGGACAAGTGTGGGGGCCTGGTGGGGATAGGAGGCAGAATTTCACTTACTCTTCATTGTTGGCATGTTCTTAACTTGCTGAGTGTTGCAAACTTCAGCTTTGTCAGCATATATTAAAGTTGAAGGGAAAATATTGGGCTGCTTCTAAAAGGTGGAAAACACATGAGCCCCTCAGTAACATGGTCCTGAGTGCCCTCTGCGCAGGTGTGCTCTTAAGTGTGTCCTCGGAAGGGCTGAGGCCCAGGCCCACCCTCCACCACTCCCTGCTCAGTACCTAAAATGTG
>NW_006205378.1:0-1395 GCF_000334495.1 Tupaia belangeri chinensis | reverse complement strand
TGTGTGTCTGCAGGTCAGCAGACCAGCAGGAAACAAGGAGTAGTTTAGTGGGACCCAGGATCATGCAGTTGTAGGGAGAGGTGAGTTCAGCTTTCCCCCAAATGTTCTCCAGTTTGCTTTCTGCAATAGCAACTCAAAGGCTTTATACTCATTCTGAAGAAACAGATGCCCTTGCTGCTCCAGATGCATCACAATGGACAGTTCCCTACCCCCTTACCATGCATGAGCCTCTTCCCCACCTAAATTAGCCCACATGCCATTCAGATAAAAAATCCTCTCTATGTGTCCTGTAGCAAATTAGAAATAATAATCATAATAATAAATGAAATTTTAAAATTCTTTAAAAATGTTAGAAAAAAAGAAAAGTCCTCTCTAGTCTGGCACTGGAAAGGGTCAGGGTGACTTAGATCTACAAGGGGGTCATGACAAAGAGTAAGTTAGACCTGGAGACTCCAGGGAGAGAAAATTCTACAGAGAGCTTTGCCCATGTTCAGTTTTGCACAGAGTAGGATGAGGATAGGGCAGGGACTGCTCAGAAGATAGGCCTAGCCAAGGGATCTTGTTCACAGTCCAACCTCCCCAGGTGCATGGTCACTTAATGCAGTGACAGTGATAACAACACAGCATAAGATCCTGACTGTGTCATTAATGGGACAGGGCACTAGCCCATCCTGACACAGGGGAGGGGGCTGGGGAAAACCGCTCTCCTCTCTTATCCTTGAGCTCTGCTTAGCCCCATGCATCACCAAGAGCAAATGCACCTTGACAAGGTCCCAGTCTCAAACCTTTGCCTTGGCCCCCATGTCCACCCTCCCCTGGCTACTGTCTCACATCTTATGTTCCCCAGCACTGCCCTCCAAAGGCTGGGTTTGAAACACAGAACACAGCCCCCTTTGATGAGCTCAGTTAGGGCAGGTCTTGACAGGGACTATTCTGTCTCACTGCACATAAACCAGAACAATGTAGAGCCAAGGCTGTGTGGCTGTCTTGCAGGCTGGATGTCTGAGTGTGGGCTGCATGTTTGCCTTTGGTTACATCTTCTGCATCTGTGTCTGAGTTCTGTGTCTGTAATTAAGTCATGTGCATAAATCTGTGCTGTGTCTCTGTGTTTCTTTGTTTATGTAAACATCTTTGAGGATCCCTGAATAAGTGTGTGTCAGTTGTGAAATCTGTGTGTCTGTGGCTGTAACTGTGTTATGGATATGTCGGAAATTGAGTCACGAATGGAAAGTAATGAGTTACTAATTCATATGATAATATGAATAATTTCAGAAACATTGAGCAGAGCTGAATAAAGAAGACTCAAAAGAAGTACATATTGGCATGCACGCACCCATTTCATCGGGATGAAATGAAGTCATTTACTGGGGTTACTGAATACTGAACATTTTGAAA
>NW_006205377.1:0-19901 GCF_000334495.1 Tupaia belangeri chinensis | reverse complement strand
CACAAGGAAAACTATGAGATGCTAAAAAAAATAAATGGACACTATAGTTCATGTATACTTAAAATAATTTTGAATAAAAGAAGACTTACTTCTGGTACATTGCTTTTTGTTTCCTACATGTAATATATTACAGTGTTTGTTGCTCATCTTTTCCTGCATTACAAGTTTCTATTGACTTTGTGGCTCAGCACTCAACTGTGGTTATGTATATTGAAAGTCTGCTAAAATATTAAAAGTATGACCAGGGAATTATAAACTGACAAATTACCAAAAACAAAGCAGGTAATAAGGCTTCAAAAACCTGGAATGTAGTGTCAGTCCTTGTTCCATATGTGAATATCCAAGAGAAAATCTCAGAGACAAAATCTATTTAAGACTCCTACTCCTACAAGAAAAAAAAAAAAAAAGTCTTCAAAAAGACTTCCTTCAAAAAGACTTCAGGGACCAGCAGTTAGTGTAATGGCTATGTCACTGGACTCTCACGTAGTCGACTGCGGTTCGCGTGCTGGACCCAGTGGTTTAAAATTCACGCCGGGTGCGTGTGCGTGCATGCCCAAGATCCCGAGAGAAGAATGGAGGAGAAGGGATTGTGCCGTGGCCATCCCCCCTGGAGGGTGATTTCTCACTTTCTGTCTCTCTATCTCTCTCTGTCTGTCTGGTGAGCACACACGCCCTATAGCAAAAACCTTTCCCAAAAAAGCCTTTAAAAATTCTGTCTTAAATCATTTAGCATTCCTTAACAACAAAATACAGTCATCTTTAATATAAAATTTACAATGAACGGCATCAAATAACAAAATATAAACAAATGAACAACATATGTGATCCTATCTAGGACATAATTAATCAAATAGATCTTGAAAGGAAAATAATATAATTAGTAAGTAAGGAATTTTAAACAGCTATTATAAGTACAATCAATATATTGTTTTATTTAGGAAAACAACATTTTAAATAAATAAGTGATTTTTTTTTTTACTAAAAATAAACAAATGGTGCAATATTAGACATTAAAAAAAATTGACGAAGGCCAGTAAGTAATGTGGAGGTGAAGGCAGGTGGGTCCTACATAGTGAGCTATGCAGTTTAAACCCTCAAATCAGCAACTTGAAAATCATTCTGAGGGGGTGTGTGTGTATGTGTGTGTGTGTGTGTGTGTGTGTATAAGCCCAAAATCCTGTGCAGAGAATGGAAGAGAGGGGATTACAGAATGATCATTTTCTCTGGGTGGTGATTTCTCGCTTTCTCTCTCTCTGTCTCTCTCTTTCTGTTGAGCACATGTGCTGTATAAGAAAACTAAAACACAAAACAAAATAAAGCAAAAACAAAACTTAGTGTATGTCTATAACGAAGGGCATTTGGAGGAGGGATACGGAGGCAGAGCATTGATGGGATGGGGAGGTGTGGTGTCATCTGTTAAAGATATTTTGATCAACGGGTCTGGGGAGAAATGTGCACATATCGAAATGGTCTCACGGTAAGCCAAACAATATGATTGAAAGTATATACAAAAAACAAATAATAAATAATGTGATAAAAAAGAATGTAAAAGGCAATGTTTTAAAAAAAATTCTTTACAAAAAAGGGAAACATTACAAAAAAATGAAAAGACAGAAGAAGGAAGAAGAAGAGACAGAGACACAGTGACAGAGATACGCCAGAGGGAATCCTTACCATGCTAGCTTGCTTGCTGAAGGCTGAATTATTAGTAGAAAACCTTCACGTTTCTTGTACCTAGCAATAACTAGTTTGCAGGAGCCATTGGGTATCTTCTTCTGAAGGAAGGCCTCACCTCTCCTCTGGCTGGGAGGAACACAGAGGATTATTATCAAAGCACAAGGTAGAGCTGAGAGCAAGAGAAAACTTTACCTTTAAAAACATTGAAAAAAGGAAAAAATTACAAAAAATGAAAAGACACAAGAAGAAAGAGAGAGAGACAGATACACACAGGTGGAGATAGAAGGCCAGAGGGACTCCCTACCATGCTAGCTCGTTTACTGGAGGCTGAATTATCAGTTGAAAATCTTCACTTCTCTTGTCCCCTGAAATAATTAGTTCGCAAGAGCCATGAAAAATCTTCTAAATGAAGGCCTAAACTGTCCTGTCTGGGTGGGAAGACCAGAGAGGATCATTAACAAAGAAAAAGGTGGAGCTGAGAGCACACTTTAAGAGAAACACTTTACCTTTTAAAAAATCATAAAAAGGAAAAATTACTAAAAAATGAGAAGACAGAAGCAGAGAGAGACAGAGAGAAACACAGAGACAGAGATAGAATGCCACAGGAACTCCCTACAACCTAGCTTGTTTGCTGGAGGCTGAATTGTCAGTAGAAAATATTCACTTCTCTTCTCCCCAGAAATAACTAGTTCACAGGATCCATGAGGAATCTTCTGAATAAAGGCCTCAGCTCTTCTGACTGGGCGGGAGGACAAGAGGGGATTATTAGCAAAGCAAAAGGTGGAGCTAAGCGCAAGAGAAAAACTTTACCTTTAAAAAAGTTGTAAAAAGGTAAAATTACATAAAGATGAGAAGGCAGAAACAGAGGGATACTGAGACAGAAACACTCAGACAGTGATACAAGGACAAAGAAACTCCCTACAATGCTAGTGTTTTTTGTTTTTTTGGGTTTTTTTTGCTGGAGGCTTAATTATCAGTAGAAAATCTTCAAGTCTCTTGTTGCCTGAAATAACTAATTTGCAGGAGCCATGATGAATCTTCTTCTGAAGAGAGACTTCAACTCCTCTGCCTGGGTGAGACAACAGAGGGGATTATTCACAAAGCAAAAGTTCAAGCTGAGAGCAAGACAAATACTTCACCTAATAAAACAAAGACAAATTACTAAAAAATGAGAAGACAAAAGCAGAGAGAGGCAGAGACAGAGACACAGAGACTGATATGAAGGCCACAGGAACTCTTTATCACACTGAATTATCAGTACAAAATCTTCACTTTTCTTGTCCCCTGAAATAACTAGTTCAAAGGATCCATGAAGAATCTTCTACTGAGTGAAGGCATCACCTTTCCTGCCTGGGTGGGAGGAACTGAGGGCATTATTAACAAAGCAATAGTGGAGCTGAGAGTAAGAGAAAAACTTTACCTTTAAAAAAAATCCTAAAAATTTACAGAAAAATGAGAAGGCAGAAGTTGAGAGAAACCAAGAAAGACACACAGAGACAGATTTAAGGCCAGAGGTACACACTAACACACTAGCATGTTTGATGGGGGCTGAACTATCTGTAGAAAATTTCCCCTTCACTTGTCCCCTGAAATAACTTGTTCATAGGATCCATGAGGAATCTTGTCTGAAGAATGACCTCAGCCCTGCCTGAGTGGTAGGACCAGAGGGAATTATTAGCAAATCAAAAGGTGGAGCTGAGAGCAAGAGGAAAACTTTATCTTTGAAAAAAATCATTAAAAGGAAAAATTACAAAGAAATGAGAAGACAGAAGCAGAGAGAGAAAAATACAAAGACACAGAAAGACATAGAAGGCCAGAGAAACTCCCAACCATACTAACAAGCTTGATGAAGGCTGGATTATCAGTAGAACATCTTCACATGTCTTGTCCCCTGAAATAACTAGTTTTCAGTAACCCTGAGAAATCAAAGGTCACACCTCTCCTGCCTGGGTGGGAAGACAAGAGGGGATTATTTGCAAAGCAAAAGGTGGAGCTGAGAACAAGAGAAAAACTTTACCTTTAAGAAAATTGTAAAAAAAGAAATTACAAAAAAAATGAGAGGGCAGAAGCAGAGAGAGACAGAGATACAGAGACAGATAAGGCCAAAGGTACTCCCTACCATGCTAGCTTGTGTGCTGGAGGCTGAATTATCACTAGAAAAATCTTCACTTCTTCTGTCCCCTGAAATAACTTGTTCAGAGAAGCCAAGAGGAATCTACTTCTGAAAGAAGGCCTAATCTTTCCTGCCTGGGAGGGAGGACAGAGAGGATTATTAGCAAATCAAAAGGTAGTGCTGAGAGCAAGAGAAAAACTTTACCTTTAAAAAAATCATAAAAAGGAAAAATTTTAAAAAACGGGGACACAGAAGCAGAGAAAGACAGAGGTAAAGACACAGAGACAGAGATAGAAGGCCACAGAGACTCCTTACCATGCTAGTTTATCTGATGGAGGATGAATTATCAGTAGAAAAATCTTCACTTGTCTTGTCACCTGAAATAACTAGTTCACAAGAACCATGAGGAATCTTCTTCTGAAGGAAGGTCTCACCTCTCCTCCCTGAGAGGGAGTAACAGAGGAGATTATTAGCAAACCAAAAGGTGAAGCTAAGAGCAACAGAAAAAGTTTACCTTTAAAAAATTCATAAAAAGGAAAAATTACGAAAAAAAATGAAAAGGCAAAAGCAGAGAGAGACAGAGACAGAAACACAGAGACCGAGATAGAAGGCCAGAGGTACTCCCTACCACACTCACTTGTTTGCTGGAGGCTGAATTATCACTAGAAAATCTTCACTGCTCTTGTCCTCTGAAATAATTAGTTTGTAGGAGCCATGAGAAATCTTCCTCTAAAGAAAGGCCTCACCTCTCCTGCTTGGGTGTTACAACCAGAGAGGATTATTTGCACAGCAAAAGGTGGAACTGGGAGCAACAGAAAAACTTTACCTTTAAAAAATTGTAAAAAGGAAAAATTACCAAAAAAGTGAGAAGACAGAAGCAGAGAGAAACAGAAACAGAGACAAAGAGACAGAGATAGAAGGCCAGAGAACCCCCTACCACCATAGCTTGCTTGATGGAGGCTGGATTATCAGTAGAACATCTTCATGTCTCTTATCCCCTGAAATAACTCCAGCAGGAGCCATGAGGAATCTTCTGAATGAATGAAGGCCTTACCTCTTCTGCCTGGGTCAGAGGATAAGAGGGGATTATTAGCAAAGCAAAAGGAGGAACTAAGAGCCAGAGAAAAACTTTATCTTTAAAAACATCGTTAAAAGGAAATATAATAAAAAATGAGATGACAGAAGCAGAGACAGAGAAAAAGACACAAAGAAATAGAAGGCCAGAGGGACTCCCTTCTACACTAGCTAGTTTGCTGGAGGCTGAATTATTGGTAGAACATCTTCACGTCTCTTGTCCTTTGAAATAAGTAATTCACAGGATTCATGAAATATCTTCTTCTAAAGGAAGGCCTCACCTCTTCTGCCTGGGTGGGAGGACCTGAGGCTATTATTAGCAAAACAAATGTGGAGCTGAGAGCAAGAGAAAATGTTACTTTTTAAAAAATTGAGAAAAGGAGAAATTACAGAAAAATGAGAAGACAGAGACAGAGACAGAGAGACAGAGAGAGAAGGCCAGAGGGACTCCCTGCCACACTAGTTCATTTGCTGGGAGGCTGAATTATCAGTAGAAAATCTTCATTTCTCTTGTCTCCTGAAATAATGTGTTCATTGGAGCCATGAGGAATCTGGGTCTGAAGGAAGGCCTCACATCTCCTGCCTCGGTGGGACGATGATAGGAGATTATTAGCCAAGCAAAAGGTTGAGCTGAGAGAAAGAGAAAAACTTTACCTATAAAACAATTGAAATAAGAAAAAATTACAAAACAATGAGAAGACAGAAGCAGAAAAAAAAAGAGACAGAGACAAAGAGTCAGAGATAGAAGGCCAGAGGTATTCCTAACCACGCTTGCTTCTCTGCTGTAGGCTGAATTATCTGTAAAAAAATCTCCATGTCTATTTCCCCTAAATAACTAGTTTGCTGCAGCAATGAAGAATCTTCTTCTCAACGAAGGCCTCACCTCTCCTGCCTGGGTGGGAGTACAAGGGGAATATTAGTAAAGGAAAAGGTGGAATTGAGAACAAGAGAAAAACTTTACCTTTAAAAAAAACCAGAAAAATAAAAAAGTACAAAGAAATGATACTGCAGAAGCTGAAAGACACCAAGACAGATACACAGAGACAGAGGTAAAAGGTCAGAGGGATGTCCTAACATGCTAGCTAGCTTATTTGATGAAGGCTGAATTATCTGTAGAAAATCTCCACTTGTCCGCTGAAATAAGTAGTTCGCAAAATACATGAAGAATCTTCTTCTGAAGGAAGGTCTCACCTCTCCTGTCTGGGTGGGAGGACTAGAGGGGATTATTATCAAAGCATAAGGTGGAGCTGAGAGCAAGAAAAAAAAAAACTTTACTTTTAAAAAAATCCTAAAAAAAATTGCAAATATATTTGAAGACAGAAGCAGAGAGAGACAGAGACACAGAGACAGAGATAGAAGGCCAAAGGGACTCCCTACTATGCTAGATTGTTTGCTGGAGGCTAATTGATGAGTTGACAATCATTACATCTCTTGTCCCATGAAATACCTAGTTCACAGGAGTCACAGCTTTCCAACATAGGTTAGAGGACCATCGGGGATTATTATCAAAGGAAAAGGTAGAGCTGAGAGTCAGAGAAAAACTTTACCTTTAAAAACATTGAAAAATGGAAAATTTACAAAAAAATGAGAAGAAAAAAAATCATAAAAAAGGAAAAATTACAAGTAAATGAGAAGGCAGAAGCAGTAGAGGAAGAGATCAAGACAGATATAGAAAGCCAAAGGGACTCCCTACCATGCTAGCTTGTTAACTGGAGGCTGAATTATCAGTAGAAAATCTTCACGTCTCTTGTTCCCTGAAATAACTAGGTCACAAGTCATGAGGAATCTTTTTCAGAAGTAAGACCTCACCTCTCCTGCTTTTGTGGGAGGACCAGATGGGATTTTAACTAAAGCAAAGTGTGAAGCTGAGAGCAAGAGAAAACCTTTACCTTTAAAAAAATTGTAAAAAGAAAAAATTACAAAAAAATGAGAAGGCAGAAGTAGAGAAGACAGAGACAGAAACACAGCAAAAGAGATAAAAGACTAGAGGGTCTCCCTACCAAGATATCTTGTTTGCTGGAGGCTGAATTATCAGTAGAAAATCATTTCTATTGTCCCCTGAAATAACTAGTTCGCAGGAGCCATGAGGAATCTTCTTCAGAAGGAAAGCCCCAGTTCTCCTGCCTGGGTGGGAGGACAATAGGGTATTATTAACAAAGCAAAAAGTGGAGCTGAAAGGAAGAGAAAAATATTATCTTTAAAAAAAAAATCATGAAAAGGAAACATTATAAAAAATGAGAAGAAAGAAGCAGAGAGAGAGAGAGACAAAGAGAACAGGTTGAAGGCCAGAGAAACTCTCTAACACACTAGCTTGTTTGTTGGAAGCTGGATTATCAGCAGAAAATTTTCACTTCTCTTGTCTCCTGAAATAACTTATTCATAAAAGCTATGAGGAATCTTCTTCTGAAGGAAGGCCTAACCTTTCCTGCCTGGGAGGGAGGACCAGAGAGGATTATTACCAAAGCAAAAGGTGGAGCTGGGAGCAAGAGAAGACCTTTTGCTTTAAAAAAAAATCGGAAAAAGGAAATATTACTAAAAAAGTGAAAAACAGAAGCAGAGAGAGACAGAGACAGAAACATAGAGAAAGAGATAGAAGGCCAAATGGACTCCCTACTATGCTATCTTGTTCGATGGAGGGTGAATTATCAGTAGAAAATCTTCACTTCTATTGTCCCCTAAAATAACTAGTTCGCAAGAGCCATTAGGAATCTTCTTGTGAATGAAGGCCTTACCTCTTCTCCCTGGGTGGGGAGAAAAGAGGTTTATTAGGAAAGCAAAATGTGGAACTGAGAGCAAGAAAAACACTTTACCTTTAAAAAATCATTTAAAAAATTACAAAAAAATGAGAAGGCAGAAGCAGAGAGAGACAGAGACAGAAACACAGAGAGACAAAAATAGAAGGCCAGAGGAACTCCCTACCACGCTTCCTTGCTTGCTAGAGGCTGAATTATCAGTAGAAAATTTTCACATCTCTTGAACCCTGAAATACTAGTTCACAGGGGCCAAGAGGAATCTTCTTCTGAAAAAAGGCCACATCTCTCCTGCCTGAGTGGGAGTTCTAGAGGTGATTGTTAACAAAGGAAAAGGTGGAGCTGAGATCAAAAGAAAATCTTTATATTTAAAAAATCAAAAAAGGAAAATTTACTAAAAAATTAGAAGACAGAAGAAAAGAGAGAGAGAGACACTGAGACACAGAGACAGATATAGACGGCCAGAGGGACTCTACCATGCTAGCTTGTTTGCTGGATGCTGAATTATCACTTAAAAATCTTCACTTCTCTTATCCCCCGAAATAAATAGTACGCAGGAACCATGAGGAATCTTCTTCTGAAGAAAGGCCTCACCCTCTCCTGCCTGCGTAAGAGGACCAAAGTGGATTATTAGCAAAGCAAAAGGTGGAGCTGAAGGAAGAGAAAACTCTTTACTTTTAAAAATATCGTTAAATGTGGTGACCAGCAGTTAGCGAAATGTCTTTGTCGCTGAACTACCACGTAGTTGACTTTGGTTCAAGTCCTGGATTAAGTGGCTAAAGCTCACACCGGTTGTGTGTGCAGGTGTGCCCAAGATCCCAAGAGGAGAATGGAGGAGAAATGAAACTGATGTGGCCACACCACCGGGGGTGATTTTTCACTTTCTGACTCTTTGTCTCTTTCTGACTGTATGACAAGCACACACGCCCTATAGCAAAGACCTCTGCAAAAAAAAACAAACAAACAGAAAAAAACAAACAAACCAAAAAAAATTTTTTTATATATAACAGGGACCAGCAGTTAGTGTAATGGCTATGTCGCTGGACTCCATGTAGTCGACTCCGGTTTGCATTCTGGACCCGGTGGCTTAAAACTCACATTGGGCGTGTGTGCGTGCGTGCCCAAGATCCTGAAAGGAGAATAGAGGAAAAGGGGTTGCGGAGTGGCCATCCTCCCTGGGGGGTGATTTCTTGCTTTCTGTCTCTCTGTCTCTCTCTGTCTGTCTGGTGAGCGCATGTGTCCTGTAGCAAAAATCTCTATTAAAAAAAAATAAAAAAAGAAACATTACAGAAAATGAGAAGACATAAGCAGAGAGAGACAGAGACACAGAGACAGAGATAGAAGGCCACAGGGACTATCAGCCACACTAACTTTTTTGTTGAAGGCTGACTTATCAGTAAAAAAATCTTCACCTCTCTTGTCCACTGAAATAACAAATTCACAAAAGCCATGAGGAATCTTCTTCTGAAGGAAGACCTCACCTCTCCTGCCTAGGTGAGAGGACAAGGGGGGATTATTAGCAAAGCAAAAGGTGGTGCTGAGAGCAAGAAAAGAATATATACCTTTAAAAAAATTGAAAAAAGGAAAAATTACAAAAAATGAGAAGACTGTAGCAGAGAGAGACAGAAACAGAGAAGGAGACAGAGATAGAAGGCCAGAGGTATGACTACTATTCTAGCTTGTTTGCTGGAGGCTGAATTATCAGAAGAAATTCTTCACATCTCTTATCCCTTGATATATCTAGTTCAAAGGAGCCATGAGGAATATTCTTCTGAAGGAAAGCCTCAAGTATCCTGCCTAGGTGGGGAGACCAGAGGGAATTATTAACAAAGCAAAAGGTGAAGCTGAGAGCAAGAGAAAAGCTTTACCCTTAAAAAAATCATTAAAAGGTAAAATTACAAAAACATGAGAAGACAGAAAAAGCAAGAGAAAGAGACAAGTCACCCAGAGAGAGATAGAAGGGCAGAGGAACTCCCTACCATGCTAGCTTGTTTGCTGGAGGCTGAATTATCAGTAGAAAATGTCCACTTCTCTTGTACCCTGAAATAACTAGTTCTCAAGAGCCATGAGAAATCTTCTGAAAGAAGTCTTCACCTATCCTGCCTGGGTGGGAGGACCAGAGGGGATTATTAAAAAAGCAAAAAGTGGAGCTGAGAGTAAGACAAATACTATACCTTTCAAAAAATCGTAAGACGGGAAAATTACTAAAAAATGAGAAGACAGAAGCAGAGAGAGCCAGAGACAGAGACACAGAGACAGAGATATAAGGCCAGAGGGACTCCCTACCATGCAAGCTTGTTTGATGGAGACTGACTTATCAGTAGAAATTCTTCACTTCTCTTCTCCCCTGAAATAACTATTTTGCAGGGGCCAGGAAGCATCTTCTTCTGAAGGAAGGCCTCACCTTTGCTGCCTGGTTGGGAGGACAAGAGGGGATTATTAGTAAAGCAAAAGGTGGGGCTTAGCACAAATGAAAAACATTATCTTTTTTTTGTTGAGAGGTTTTCACTATAGGGCGCTTGCGCTCGCCAGACAGACAGAGAGAGACATAGAGACAGAAAGCAAGAAATCACCCCTGAGGGGGGATCCCTTCTCCTCCATTCTCCTCTCAGGATCTTGGGCACGCATGCACATGTGCCCGGCGTGAGTTCTAAGCCACTGGGTCCAGGACACGAACCGCGGTCGACTACGTGCGAATCCAGCAACACAGCCATTACGTTAACTGCTGGTTCCCCCTAAAAACGTTATCTTTAAAAAAATCATAAAAAGAAAAAATTACCAAATAATGAGAAGGCAGAAGCAGAGGGAGAGACACAGAGACAGAGATAGATGGCCAGAGGGACTCCCTACCATGCTAGCTTGTTAGATGGAGGTTGAATTATCAGTAGAAAATCTTCACGTCTCTTGTCCCCTGAAATAACTAGTTCGCAGGAGCCATGAGGAACATTCTTCTGAAGAAAGACCTCACCTCTCCAGCCTTTTTTAGAGGACCTGATGGGATTATTACTAAAGCAAAGGGTGAAACTGAGAACAAGAGAAAAACTTTATCTTTAAAAAAAAGTAAAAAGGAAAAATTGCAAAATAATGAGAAGGCAGAAGCAGAGAGAGACGGAAACAGAGAGAAAGTGTTAGAAGATCAGAGGGTCTCCCTATCAAGCTACCTTGTTTGCTGGAGGCTGAATTATTAGTAGAAAATCTTCATATCTCTTGTTCCCTAAAATATAGTTTGCAGGAGCCATGAGGAATCTTCTTCAGAAGGAAGGCCTCACCTCTCCAGCCTGGGTGGGAGAACCATAGGGGATTATTGACAAAGCAAAAGGTGGAGCTGAGAGCAAGAGAAAAACACTATCTTTAAAAAAAATCATGAAAAAACATTATAAAAAAATTATAAGAGACAGAGACACAGAGAGAGATATTGAAGACCAGAGAAACACTCTAACATGCTAGCTTGTTTGTTGGAGGCTAGATTATCACTAAAAAATCTTCACTTCTCTTGTACCCTGAAATAACTTCCTCATAGAAGCCATGAGGAAGCTTCTTCTGAAGGAAGGCCTAACCTTTCCTGCCTGGGAGGGAGAATCAGAGAGGATTATTACCAAATCAAAAAGGTGGAGCTGAGAGCAAGAGAAAAACTTTTCCTGTAAAAAAAAATCGTAAAAAAGGAACTATTACCAGGGACCAGCAATTAGCATAATGGCTATGTTGCTGGATTCCCATGTAGTTGACCGCGGTTCACGTCCTGGACCTGGTGGCTTAAAACTCATGCCGAACACGTGTGCCTGCATGCCCAAGATCCCGAGAGGAGAATGGAGGAGAAGGGACTGCAGCATGGCCATCAACCCTGGGAGTTATTTCTCACTTTCTGTCTCTCTGTCTCTCTCTTGTCTGTCTGGTGAGCGCATGCACCCTAGAGCAAAACCTCTAAGAAAAAAAAAGGAAATATTTCCAAAAAAAGTGAAAAATGAAGCAGAGAGAGACATAGACAGAAACACAGAGACAGAGATAGAAGGCCAGATGGACTCCCAACCATGCTATCTTGTTTGCTGGAGGCTGAATTATCAGTCACTTCTATTGTCTCCTGAAATAACTAGTTCACAAGAGCCATTAGGAATCTTCTTCTGAATGAAGGCCTTACCTCTTCTGCCTAGGTGGAAAGAAAGGAGGGGATTATTAGGAAAGCAAAAGGTGGAACTGAGAGGAAGAAAAAATCTTTACCTTTAAAATATCTTTAAAAAATTTTACCAAAAAATGCGAAGGCAGAAGCAGAGAGAGACAGAGACAGAAACATAGAGACAGAAATAGAAGGCCTGAGAAACTCCCTACCATGTTTCCTTGCTTGCTAGAGGCTGAATTATCAGTAGAAAATCTTCACATATCTTGTCTCCTGAAATAACTAGTTCACAGGAGCCATGAGGAATCTCCTTCTGAAAAAAGGCCTCACCACTCCTGCCTGAGTGGGCGGTCCAGAGGCAATTATTGGCAAAGCAAATGGTGGAGCTGAGATAAAAATAAAACCTTTATATTTTAAAATATCATAAAAAGGAAAAATTACTAAAAACTTAGAAGACAGGAGAATAGAGAGAGACAGAAGCCAAGATACAGAGACAGATACAGATGGCCAAAGTGACTCTCTACCACACTAGTTTGTTTGCTGAAGGCTGAATTATCATTTAAAAATCTTCACTTCTCTTGTCCCCTGAAATAACTAGTACACAGAACCATGAGGAATCTTCTTCTGAAGAAAGGTCTCACCTCTCCTGCCTGGGTAAGAGGACCAGAGGGGATTATTAGCAAAGCAGAAGGTGGAGTTAAGAGGAAGAGAAAAACTTTCCTTTAAAAAAAATCATTGAAAATGGTGTGACCAGTAGTTAGCGTAATGGCTTTATTGCTGAAATCCAACATAGTCGATCTTGGTTTGAGTCCTGAATTAAGTGGCTAAAACTCACACCAGTTGCGTGTGCATGCGTGCACAAGATCCCAAGACAAGAATGGAGGAGAAGTGATACTGGCATGGTCACACCCCCGAGGGGTGATTTCTCGCATTCTGTCTCTCTGTCTCTCTGTCTCTCTCTGACTGTCTGACAAGTGCATGCGCCCAATAGCTAAGACCTCTGCAAAAAAAAAAAGAAAAAAGAAAAAAAAACATTAAAAAGAAACATTACAAAAAATGAGAAGACAGAAGCAGATAGAGACAGAGACAGAGATAGAGGGCCCTGGGGATTACCTACCATGCTAGCATTTTTGCTGAAGGTTGAATTATCAGTAAAAAATCTTCACGTCTCTTGTCCACTGAAATAACAAATTCAGAAAAGCCATGAGGAATCTTCTTCTGAAGGAAGAACTCACCTTTCCTGTCTAGGTGGGAGGACAAGGGGGGATTATTAGCAAAGCAAAAGGTGGTGCTGAGAGCAAGAAAAAAAATACCTTTAAAAAAACTGAAAAAAAGGAAAAATTACCAAAAAATGAGAAGACAGTAGCAGAGAGAGAAAGAGACAGAGAAACAGAGACAGAGATAGAATGCCAGAGATACTAGCTTGTTTCCTGGGGGCTGAATTATCAGTAGAAAGTCTTCACGTCTCTTATACCCTGAAATATCTTGTTTGAAGGAGCCATGAGGCATATTCTTCTGAAGGCCTCACCTATCCTGCCTAGGTGGGAAGACTAGAGAGGATTATTAATAAAGAAAAATGTGAAGTCAAGAGCAAGAGAAACACTTTATCTTTTTAAAAAAATCATTAAAAAATCATTACAAAAAAAATTTAGAAGACAGAAGCAGCGTGAGAGAGAGACAGAGACACACACAGAGAGATAGAAGGGCAGAGAGACTCCCTAGCATGCTAGCTTGTGTACTGGAAGTTGAATTATCAGTAGAAAATCTCCACTTCTCTTGTCCCCTGAAATAACTAGTTCACAAGAGCCACGAGGAATCTTCTTCTGAATGAAGGCCTCACCTCTCCTGCCTGGGTGGGAGAATAAAGGGGATTATTAGCAATCCAAAATGTGGAGCTGAGATCAAGAGAAATACTTTACCTTCAAAAAAATAGTAAAAAGGAAATACATTTGCACACACATGAGAGAGAGACAAAGACAGGCACACTCAGACAAATATAGCAGACCATAGGTACTCCCTACCATGCTAGCTTGCTTGATGGGGCTGGATTATCAGTAGAATTTCTTCACATCTCTTGTCTCCTGAAACAACTTGTTTGTAAGAGCCATGAGCAATCTTCTTTTGAAGGAAGGCCTTTCCTATCCTGTCTGGGTGGGTGGACCAGAGGGGATTATTTACAAAGCAAAAAGTGGAGCTGAGAGCAAGAGAAAAACTTTACCTTTAAAAAAATTGTAAAAAGGATAAATTACAAAAAAAATGAGAAGACATAAGCAGAGAGAGACAGAGACACAGAGACCAAGAAAGAAGGTCCAAGGGACTCCCTACCATGCTAGCTTGTTTGCTGGAGACTGAATTATCAGTAGAATATCTTCATGTCTGTTGTCCACTGAAATAATAAATTCAGAAAAACCACGAAGAATCTTCTTCTGAAGGAAGACCTCACCTCTCCTGCCTACGTGGGAGGACTAGAGGGGATTATTAGCAACGCAAAAGGTGGTGCTGAGAGCAATAAAAAATATATACCTTTAAAAAACTTTAAAAAAGAAAAATTATAATAAAATGAGAAGACAGTAGCAGAGAGAGACAGAGACACAGACACAGAGATAGAAGGCCAGAGGTACTCACTACAAGGCTAGCTTGTTTGCTGGAGGCTGAATTATCAGTAGAAAATCTTCACATCTCTTATCCTGACATATTCAGTTTGAAGGAGCCATGAGGAATCTTCTTCTGAAGGAAGGCCTCACCTATCCTGCCTGACTGGGAAGACCAGAGGGCATTATTAACAAAGCAGAATGTGGAGCTGAGAGAAAGAGAAAAGCTTTACCTTTAAAAAAATCGTTAAAAGGAAAAATTACAAGAAAATGAGAAGACAGAAGCAGAGAAAGAGAGAGAGATAGACACAGAGAAAGAGATAGAAGGCCAGAGGGACTCCTTACCATGCTAGATTGTTTGTTGGAGGCTGAATTTTCAGTAGAAATTCTTCACTTCTCTTCTTCCCTGAAATAACTACTTCACAGTAGTCATGACAAATCATCTGAATGAATGCCTTACCTATCCTACCTGGGTGAGAGCACCAGAGCGGATTATTAACAGAGCAAAAGGTGGAGCTGAGAACAAAATAAAAACTTTACCCTTCAAAAATTGTTAAAAGGAAAAATTACCAAAAAATGAGAAAGCAGAAGCAAAGAGAGACCGAGACAGAAACACTTAAACAGAGATCGAAGGCCAGAGGAGCTCCCTACCACACTAGCTTGCTTGCCAGAGGCTGAATTATCAGTAGAACATCTTCATGTCTCTTGTCTCCTGAAAAACCTCGTTCACAGGAGCCATGAGGAATCTTCTGAAGGAAGGCTGCATGTCTCCTTCCTCAGTGGAGGACAATAGGGGATTATTAGGAAAGCAAAAGGTGGCAATGAAAGCAAGAGAATAACTTTATCTTTAAAAAAATTGAATAAAGGAAAAATTACAAAAAAGTGAGAAGACAGAAGGTGAGAGACAGAGATACAGAGACATAGATAGAAGGACAGAGGGACTCTCTACCACACTAGCTTGTTTGCTGGAGGCTGAATTATCACTGGAACATCTTCACATCTCTTGTGCCCTGAAATACCTAGTTCACAGGAGCCATGAGGAATCTTTTTCTGAAGGAAGACCTCACCTCTCCTGCCTGGGTGGGAGGAACAGAGGGGATTATTAGCAAAGAAAAAGTTTGAGTTGAGAGCAAGAGAAAATTTTTACCTTTAAAAACATTGAAAAAAAAATTACAAAAAAATGAGAAGACAGAAGCAGAGAGAGACAGAGACAGAGAAACGAAGATAGAAGGCCAGAAGGACTCCCTACCACACTAGCTTGTTTGCTGGTGACTGAATTATTAGTAGAAAATCTTCATGTCTCTTGTCCCCTGAAATAATTAGTTCACAGGAGCCATGAGGAATGTTCTTCTGAAGGAAGGCCTTACATCTCCTTTCTGGGGGTGGTAGGACCAACAGGGATTGTTAACAAAGCAAAAAGTGCAGCTGAGAGAAAGAGAAAAACTTTACCTTTAAAAAAAATTGTAAAAATGAAAAATTACAAAAGAATGAGAAGACAGAAGCAGAGTCAGAGACAGAGACACAGAGACAGAGATAGAAGGACAGAAGGTCTCCTTAGGACTCTAGCTTTTATGCTTGAGACTCAATTATTAGTAGAAAATCTTCACTTCTCTTCTCCCCTGAAATAACTAGTTCACAGGAGCCATGTGGAATCTTCTTTTGAAGTAGGGCCTCACCTCTCCTGCCATGCTAGCTTGTTTACTGGATCCTGAATTATCAGTAGAAAATCTTTACTTCTCTTGTCCCTTGAAATAACTCGCTAACTATTAAAACTTGAATATCAATATTATCTAAGTGTCTGAGCTATTTATGATATTGTGAGTATTCAGTAATTACTAAATTTTATTTGTTATTTATTAAAAACATGAGGACGGGATCAATAGTTGGTGTAATGGCTGTATCGCTGGACTCCCATATAGTTGACTGTGGATTGAGTCCTGGACCGAGTGGCTTAAATTCACACCGTTCCTGTGTGTGTGCATGCCCAAGTTCCAAGAGGAGAATGGAGAAGAAGAGATTGTGGTGTGGCCATCCCTCCTTGGGAGCAATTTCTCTCTCTCTTTCTCTCTTTCTGGCTAGCACACATGCCATATAGCAAAAACTCCTGTTTGAAGAAAAAAATGAGGAAAACGTATGAGAAATACTACACATTAAGAAACACCCAAATATCCATATAATTGGCATTGTAGAAGGGGAAGAAGCTGCTAAGGACTTGGAAAGCTTATCTTTTATGAACTATCATTTGAAAAATATCCAAGTAAATAGAAATATGAATAAAATCAGACTCAATATTTAAAAAGGACCCAAATAGAATAAACTTAAAAAATGTTCCTCCCTCCTGGCAAATTCATAGTCACATTGGTAAAAATCAGACAAAGATAGTCTTCTAAAAATAACAAGGAAGAAATATCAAGTTATGTATAAAAGTTATCCCATTAGGCTAATTCAGATTTCTCAACTGAAACAGTGCAGGCAAGGAAATAATGTATTCAAAACATCAAAAGAAAGACAATTTCAATCAAGAATATTGTAGCCAGAAATAATGTCTCTCAAATGGTAAGAACAATTAAAAGTATTCTCAGGTAAACAAAAATTGAACATATCCATTAAATACTAGACCATCTCTTCAAAAAATATTAAGGGGAATATTGTATCAGGATAAATAAAGAGATAAAAACAGAAATAGAATAAAAGCCAACTGAGTAACCCCAGTCATAATGGATAACATTTTAAAAATAAATAATCATAATTACTAGTAAGGCTGTGGTGAAAAGATAACTCTTCTACATCTGTGTGTGTGTGTGCGAAAAATCTACGTAATAAAATCACTGTGGAAAACAATATGGAGATTCCTCAGAAACCTACAAATAAAACTACCATATAACCGAGTAATTCCACTGTTAGTAATTTACTAAAAAAATAGGAAAATCTTCAGTTGGAAAAGCTCTTTCACATCTATGTTTATTGCAAAATTATTTACAATTGGTAGGATATGGAAACAATCCAAATGTCCAAAAGTACATAAGTGAATTGAAAAAAATGTGGCATATGTACTCTATGGAATAATAATCAGCCATAAAAAAAGAACAATGAGATTGTAATATCTGATCTAAAGAGGACAAATATAAAAGACTCAATGATAAGCAAAGCAAGCCAGAGTATGAAAGGCAAATTTTGTATGTTCCTACTAAATATATACTGAATGTCTGTGCTCTATAGCAGATACTGAAATATTGGAAGGTATAGTAGCAGGAAGAGCAGCTATAGGCACTAGATATAGAAAGGCTGGGGTACTATGTGGTGGGTATTTAGGTGAGGGAGAGAAATGGGAAAAATTGGTATATTTAATTGACGCAAAAATAAATTTACTTCCTGATTATAATCTATATTATAATATCTTTGTCTTGACTGATATGCTCTGTATTTATGGTAGGAAAAGTCACATTGTATGCTGTAAAGGAGTATAGTGACTAAATGTAAATAATAAAATAATAAAATAATACTAATAAAAGGATACAAAGGAAAAGGAAAGACATGATTTGTGTTTGATTGTACAAATCAATGCCATTAAAATATCTGCTACACCCAAAATATTGTACACCAGTGCATTTCCTGTCAAATAACAAGTGATGCTTTTCACAGAAATAGAAAAGATACATAAAATTTGTCTGGAATCATCAGAAAAATAGGTTCAACATCTCTTACTATAAAAGAATTGCAAACAAAAACATAATGAGATCAAGACAATAAGGCTTCACAGAACAGGTGAAGTGGTAGGAAGAGAAAGAGTGAGCACAGAACTGCATGTCAGACTTGTTGCTGCCTATTGTAGTGCATATGTACCTTGGTCCATCCCTTGTTGCTGTACCCCACTGCCAGAAACCTCAACAGTGCAGAAGCCAGCAGCAGCAAGAAAGAGAGTGCAGAGTGACCACACATGTGAGACTTTTTGATGCTGCCTTTTGTTTGTGCAAACATGTTTAACACCCTTTCCCCTGTTGCCACTTACTTATAAACTGCCATGGTACAGAAGCCAGTGACAGTGAGAGAGATAAAGAGTAGAGAAGGACCATACTGGTCAGCTTGCAACAGCCTTTGATAACTGCAGGTGTTTTGGACCCATGAACTCTTCAACCATTCCTTCACAGAGCAGGAATAAGCAGGAGAGAGAGGAAGAGAAACAGAGAAAGAGAAGACAGAAGGACCACATGACTGAGTCCGCTTGGTGCTGCATTTTGGTTTGCATAAAGCCCTCCCCCATCTTCCCATGCCCTTCCCCCAGCCAGTGACAGTGAAAGAGAGATCATAAATGGAAAAAGACTACAGGTTTTAGGCTTCTTGATTGAGTTTTGAATGCATAGTTTGGCTTTGGACCCTCCCCTTCCAAGCCCCTTGGCTAAAGCCTTTATAGCACAGGAGATAACATCAGTGAAAGAGAGTCAGTGCATAATGACCTCACGACTCAGAAATTTGCTGCTGATTCTTGCCAAAGCAGGTGGGATTTAGACCTTCCTTCCTGTACCATTTCCCAACAAAAGCTCACAGGTGCTAGAGTCAGTGGGAGAGAAAGAGAGAGAGAGAGAAAGAGAGAGAGATTGAAAGAAGACTAAGCAATTCAACTCTGTCTTTTGCCTTTGGATCTTCCCTTCTTTCCTCATTCTCCTCTACCATAAGCACCAACTGTGCAGAAGCCATGATGATAGAGAGAGAGTGACTGTCTTAGGCTTATTGCCATTGCCTTTTCTTGTGCAGGGGTGGTTAGGACCCATTCCCTGGGCCCCTCAATTATAAGATGCAGATGCAATGGTGCAGGAACCAGCCACAGTGAGAGACAAAGGGGAACACGGAAAGAACAAACATTCAGACTTTTTGCTACTACCTTTGGCTCATGCAGGTGTGCTTTGGGCCCTCTACCACTATGCTCCTCTGCCACACTGCCACAGATTCAGCAGAAAGAGAAAGGGAGTGACTTCAGAAAGACCACAAGACTCAGACTTCTTGTTGCCTGTGCCCATGCCCATACCACTGAGAGTGAGAGTCATCTTAGCAGGATCATGGAGTTCTGATTTCTGACTGCTATCTTTTTGCCCAAGCTGGTGTGTTTTGAATCCCCCCCCATCTCCATGTGCCATAAGCTTTCACATTTTAGGAACCAGCAGGAAGCAGGATAGAGAGAGAGAGAGATAGATAAAGAGAGAGAGAGAGAACTGAATAATTGCATCTTAAACTTCTTGCTGTGGTCTTTTGACTATGTGGACTCCGCCCTCCTCACCTTGCCCCTCTACCGTAAACCAGCAGTAGTGAAAAAGACAGTGAACCCAGATAGACTGCACATATCAGATTCCTTTTTCACATTAAATACTTATTTTTATACATTGAATCACTATTTATTATTACAGCATATCAAATAAATTTTCCCACCATGAATACACTGCATATAGGTCCAGTCAAGGACATTATCATAGACATTATAATTGACATTTGTTTTCCATTTTGGATCACTTAAAGGTTTTTAAATTTTATTTATTATTATAATGATCCTTTTATATTATAATGAATCACCTATATCTTTACAGTGTATTACA
>NW_006205376.1:4467367-4481887 GCF_000334495.1 Tupaia belangeri chinensis | reverse complement strand
TGACCAGAGAGGGACAGAGCAAGAGAGTAAGTGGGGGGAGGGGGGGCAAGAAAGCAAGCCACCAGGTCCGGGACTCAAACCATGGTTGGCCATGTGGGAATCCAGTGCCCCCAACTACCACGCCACCTGACGGCCCCAGTAGTATTAACATTAATGATAACAGTATTATAAAAATAGCTCATGTAATTGGATACTTAATGTGTGCTTAGGCACCAGTCTATGGCCTTTATATAGTTTATTGCACTTAATCCTTTTAATAATACTAATAGATTCCACTATTATTCCATTTTCCATATAAGGAAGCAATGGCATGGAGATTTAACAATAGCTAAGGTTTGAATCTAGCAAGGTGACTCCAGAGGCCACAGTCTTAACCATTATACAACACTGCCTCTGTGGATCTTGTTGGACTTTTGGAGGATCCAGTTACATGGTTTGAACTAGGCACAAAAAAATTAGCTTCCTTTCTAAGCATAATCCTTTAAAACAGTTCAATACGGGTATATTTCACTACCTTTTTTCCTAGTTTGACACCTAAGCTTTCAACATTTCTTCTACATGCTAGCACTTCTTTTAGTTCTGTCAACAAGATTTTCTTTATTTTTGTTTCGTGTTGCCATTCTTTCCAGAAGGACTATTTTTCTTTCCTATCTGACTTGTCTTTGATGTTTCTACATGAGATAGACATATATATTTATATAATATCATTACTTAAGGTGTCTAAAAGATGAATTATCTAATAAAAATTTCACTAACATTAAGCAGATTTGCTTTGTGATTATTTAAAATGTAGATATTTCAGTCAATTTTTCTTTTTATTTCATATTTCCCTTCATGTAACTGAAATTTATTATAATGAGCTTCATGATTCATTATAAAAAATGAGTTGTGGGGGGACCAGCAGTTAGCGTAATGACTATGTCGCTGGTCCCATGTAGTTGACTGTGGTTCGAGTTCAGAACCCGGTCGGTGGCTTAAAACTCACGGCAGGCGCAAGTCGTGTGTGCGTGCGTGCCCAAGATCCCGAGAGGAGAATGGAGGAGAAGAGGTGTCGGTGTGGCCATCCCCTCTGGGGGGTGATTTCTCGCTTTCTGTCTCTCTGTCTCTCACTGTCTGTCTGGCGAGCGCATGCACTCTATGGCAAGAAAACCTCTCCAAAAAAAAAAAAAAAGAGTTTTTTTAACATCCCAAGTATGAAAGTATATTTGCCTAGTCATTTATTGCAAATAAAACAAATAACAGGTGTGGGTTATTTCTGAGATCAAAGAAATTCTTTAAACCACTTTCTTCTTCAGAAGTTCCTTTAAGAGGAAAATCTATGTGCTTTGTTACAAAATTGAAGTTGGTCATTGCCTAAGTGTTTAGAAAACCACAGCCCCGGCAATTGTCCACATTCTGGTGTTTCCTCAAGTGCTCAGTTGTGCTGGACAGTTTTCTTAGTCTAGAGGAGGTGAGTTCAGAGGAGTCTCAGGACCAGGAGTTGGTGTAATGGCTATGTTGCTGAACTCCCATGTAGTCGACCATGGTTCAAGTCCCATACTCGGTGGTTTAAACTCATGCTGGGCTCATGTGCGTGCGTGCCCAAGATCCTGAGAGGAGAATGGAAGACAAGTGATTGCAGCACGGCCATCCCCCATGGTGGGTGATTTCTCACTTTCTGTTTCTCTGTCTCTCTGGCAAGCACATGTGCCCTATAGCAAAAGCCTCTCCAAATAAATAAACAAAAGAAGAGTCTGATTTTGGGATCAAGTTTTCATCAATACCTGTGCTGTTGTTTGCATGGAAACTTGCACAGATTCAAACTGTGTAATTTTTTTCATTGTACTTATATTACATGAATGGCAAATAAATATACCCATTGTGTAATAAATCAAAACTCTTATGGAGTTTCTCTTAGATATCACTTAGTTAGTAGTAGCTTACTATCTTGTAAACAGAGAAATTAATATAAACTAACAAAAAAAGTTGTAAAGGGACCAGCAGTTACGTAATGGCTATGTTGCTGGACTCCCACGTAGTCAACCACAGTTTGCGTCCCAGACCCGGTGGCTTAAAACTCACGCCGGGCACATGTGCGTACATGCCCAAGATCTGGAGAGGAGTGTGGAGGAGAAGGGATTGCGGTGTGACCATCCCCCTTGGGGGGTGATTTCTCGCTTTCTGTCTCTCTGTCTCTCTCTGTCTGTCTGGCGAGCACACGCGCCCTATAGCAAAAATCTCTCCAAAAAAATAAAGTTGTAAGAAGGTGTTCAGATTATATAATCCAGATTTTTCTCAGACTTTTAATAAACCATGCTTTCTTTTTTAAATGAAAATTGTATTTTTATTTTATTAACAGTTGAATTGAGTTTTTTCATAACCAATTTTGCCTAGAAAAAAATAATAAAGCAATTATACTGTGATACAAAAAATAACTAAGGCCACTTCTATAACACATGGTTAAGCCCTGTGCAGAGGGAGCCAGTTCCCACATGGCTGACCAGGGTTCAAGCTCCAGCACCAGTGACTTTCATGCTGAAAATGCATATGCATGATAGGAAGGAGGATTGGAGGATACAGGATTACAGTATGAACAGGTCCCATTGGAGGTGATCTCTTTCTGTCTCTCTCTCATGTATGAACACAGCCTTTGGCACAAAAAACAAACAAACTAATATCATAAGCTTTTACGATTTGCTATCTGTGTACTAGAATTTTATTTTTATTTTTCCCCTTCAACTCCTGATTTAATAAACTTCAATTTGTAGAGTTTTCCATTTCTGTGTTACAAATTACTACAAAATTTTAACTCAAGACAGTAAGCATTTATTATCTTCACAGTTTCTGTGGATCAAGAAATTTGGGAACATATTAGCCGGGCAGTTCCTACGTAGGTGTTTTCATGAAGGTGCAGCTGGAAAATGATAGGGACTCCAGTCACCTGAAGGGTGGACTGGGCTGGAGGTTTTACATCCAAGATGGCTGACTCACTCACGTGATTGCCAACTTGTGGCTGATTTTTGACAGGAGCCCTCAACTTTTTGTCATGCAAGCCTCTTCCCAGGCCATTTGAGTGTCCTTATGACACAGGGGTAAACAGCTGCTCCCAGAGGAAACAATCCAAGAGAGAGCAAGGTCATATCAACAATGTCATTTTATCCTGGACACGGAAGTCACATACCGTCTCATTTGCTACATCCTAGCTGTTAGAAGCCTGGCTCGCTCTCAAAGGAAGGGAAATCAGTAGATGTGGGGGCTAGATGGTGGCACGGCAGTATAGCATAATGCTGGGAGAGATTGGCCCACATAGGAAGGTTCCAGGTTCCCATCTGGAGACCTCCCTGAGCATGCTGGTCACACATGTGCCCATGATCTGGAGCTGACTGAAGTTAGAGATGAATTACAGCATCAGGACTCTGTTCTGGGTGTTCTCTCTAGCACTCATGGAAGATATTAACAAATAAACTTTTAAAAAGAAAAGAAAAAGAAAAAATATGGCCATGTTTTGTAAACCATGAGAGAATTTTTTACTTTATTTCTTATTTTAAAGAAAATCTAACATAAACCTAAAATTCTAGCATGGGTAATTTATTTTATTCTCAAATATTTTCTTAAACTTCCTTAACAAGCTTACTTAACAATTCTGTGTATCCTAAAAGATATTTATCATTTTTTAAAAAATATAAGTCTGTTCTTACTTAAATCACCAATAAGGTTAAACACATTATTTGTTATACTAGGGAATGAAATTCTTTACTAACCTTTGAGACTTAAGTTTTTGTTGTTATTAATTTATCTCTACAACCTCAGGGTTTGCATCATGTCTGTCACTGGGTTGGTATTCAATAGATATTTGGTAATAAATAAATTAAACATCAATACTTATTTGCTTTATTTAGAATTCCTGGGTTAAGAATATATCATTATATTAACAAAGTAAAGTAAGGGATTTTAATAAAAAATATCACATTTTGTGGCCTGTAAACTCTGGATAGATGGAGATATTACCATGTCTGTGTATACATACATACATATATATGTATATGTATGTATCACACATACTGCCAGGTGATAATTTTCATAAGAAAAGTAAGTCAATTATGATAATAGAGTGATAAGAATATTGAGAAGAAAAGGTTGATATATCCATTTGTCACCTCTCACATTTCTTGTAAGATCTGAGAAGAGATATAAGAGAAGGTTTTAAATGAATAGAACATAGGCCATAAGATGACGTGATGGTTAAGGCCCTGGATTCCAACATGGCCAACTACAGTTCGATTCCTGGACCTTGATGGCTTGAAATTTATACCAAGCATGTGTACCCAAAATCCCAAGAGGAGAATGGAGGAGAGGGGATTGTGGCACAGTCATCCTCCCTGGGGATGGGAGTGATGTCTTATTTTTTCTCTCTCTGGCAAGTGGCTAGTGCAAAAACCTTAAAAAAAAAAAAAAGAAAGAAAGAAAGAAAGAAAGAAAGAGAAAAAAGAATAAAACCTGAGGTGAGCTGGTGGCACAGAGTTTAAGGAGGCTGGATCCCACATGGCTGACTACACAGTGACCCAGTAGTGTGAAGAATACACCAAAGGTATAAGCATTCGTGCCCAAAATCCTGAGCAAAGAATGGAGGAGAAGGGAATTGTGGTGTGGCCATCTCTCCAGGGGTGGTGGGGGTGGTGATTTCTCACTTTCCTTCTCTTCTCTCTCCAGCAAGCACGTGCATCCTATAGCAAACAAACAAACAATAAAAAAGAAAGAAAGAAAAGAGAAGAGAAAAAAAGAAAAGAAAAGAAAAAGAAAAAGAAAGATTAAAACCCAGCAGTGCTGAAAACATAGGATAAAATTATTGTTGGGCCAGTCCTCACCTGAAAGTGGGACTTACAAAAGGAGTTATAAGCTTATAAGAGAAACAAAGGTGAGTGGACGGTGGAAGACTAGCAGAAAAGACCTAGAGAATGTCGCAGACTCTGGACCACCAGAGGCCCCTGAGAGTTAGTCACCACAAAGGTAAAGTGAGCACAATCAGAATGACCGTGAGGTTTTCTTCAGCCACGTTCAGCTGTGTGGGGACAGATGTGGAATAGAGAATTCAGTTTGAAGCACCATCAGAATCTTTTCAGAACTAACTGGAGGGAAATCAAGAGAGTAAAAGGTAGATGTAAGGGAGAGGTTATAAAAATAGCGTGAACTCCACGGTGGGCAATACAAAGTGAGGATGGGAGGGAAATGATGGATTGAGATTAGGTAGCAGGATCAAGAGAGTGGAGGGTCATTGGAGCTGAGGGATTTTTGGTAAATTTTAACTGGAAAGATGGTGTCAGTGGGAAATGAGATGGAAGAGAAGATCCCTGGAAAACAATCGAAAGAACTAAGAGACCTCAGTTCTCACAAGTATCTGTGGGACAGATTCTGAGAAAACGAGACCTAGAATCCTCAACTCACTCAAATGATGAACCAGGTAAGAATAAAAATTAAATAGACAATTTTTAATATGCATGAACCTAGAGAACAAACACCCATATACCAAAAATGAAAATAATCTAGGCTGAACTACAGAAAAAAATAAAATATATAACCCCCGATAAAACAAAATGATGCCAAAGAAATACCAACACCTGAGTATGACACAAAATGAGCAAAATAAGCTAGAAAAATATTATCTGACTTATTATATTCCCAAACACTTGGGATATTTTACTTCAAATGGCAAAATTTAAATAACACAGGATTATATTTCTTCTTTTCTTTGGCACCAGTCACACTACACTATAATTTCTATGGTGAATTAACTCTTTTATGCTTTGTACTTAAATTGATTATACAAATTGATGTGAAATAAGTAATACAATTTAATAATGTGAATAATGCTATAATTACAGTAAAACTATAATAATTATTATTTATGTATTTATTTTTAAAATTTTTGCTATAGGGCTCATGTGCTCAACAGAGACACAGAGACAAAGAGAGAAGTGAGAAATCACCTTCCAAGTGGGATGGCCATGCTGAAATCCCTTCTTGTTATTCTCCTCTCAGGATTTTGAGAATGCACGTATATGTGCCAGCATGCGTTTCGAGTCACTCGGTCTGGAACTCAAACCATGGTTGGCCATGTGGGAGTCCAGTGCTTTAACCAGTATATCATCTGTTGGGCCCCAATAATAATTCTTTTTTTTTTTTTTTTTTTTTTAGAGGGAGAGGGATTTTTTTTTTTTTGTTTTGTTTTTTTTTTTTTTTTTTTTTTGCTGTAGGGCACATGCATTTACCAGAGAGACTGAGAGCCAGAGAGATAGAAAGCAAGAAATCACCACTCAGTGGGGATGGCCATGCCCCAATCACCTTGCCTACATTCTCTTCCTGGGACCCTGGGCACATACGCACATGTGCCCAGCATGAGTTCCAAGCCACCGGGTCCAGTACTTGAACTGTAATTGACTACATGGCAGTCCAGCAATGTAACAATTACACCATTGTTGTTCTCCCCCAATAATAATTCCTGACAATGTAAAATAATTATACAACTAAAATATAAGGAAGAGAGAAGAAAGTAAGAGTGGAAAAGTACACTAATTTATTCATCTTTGAAAACAGAAGATGGTAGACATTACATAAATCAATATAGATAGGAAATTAAAGTCTATTATTTCAAAGAGAACTACAGTATTATTGAGGCTATGAATAGTAATTTAGAAAGTGGAAGTTCAAGTGGACTACATTTTTTACAGTTTATAGCTGACCAATGCAGAAACAAAATGAGGTAAATGATTTCCATATATAGTTACACTCACAACCACAAGAAAGTACAAAAACAAACTGTTGAGAGTAGATGCCTTTGGGAAGTGAAACTGAGTATGAGGCTTGAGAAGAGACGATTATTAGAATTTACTTTCTGTCCTTTCAATTTTTTGAATTAAAAAATATTTTAACTGTGAAAAATATATTATTTCTGTCTTTTGAAAAAGTAAGGTCTAAAAAACTCTGGAGAGCTGAAGAAAATTTGGGGTGGGGATAAAAGCCACAAAACTAACTTCAAATAAAATTTTTAAATTTTAAGATTATTTAAAAATAACTAGAGACGGAAGCATCTTCAACAGGATCTCACACTGTGAAATCCACCCCCGACTCCACCCTCGCATCTTTCAGCTAGCCGGGATCATGGGCACATACACCCACGCCCGGTGAGTACAGTTCAACCCAGGGACCGAACTAGGATCTTCCATGTGGCTTCCAACATTGCAAAGCAATGTTTTTTTTCCTTAGATAAAGATTTTTGCTATAGGCTGTGTGCACTCACTGGAAAAAGAAAGAGAGACAGACAGAAAGTGAGAAATTACCCCCCTGAGGGAATGGCCACACCGCAATTCCTTCTCCTCCATTCTTCTCTTGGGATTTTGGGCATGCACACACACTTGGTGTGACTTTTAAGCCACTGGGTCTAGGACTTGAACTACAGTCTGCTACATGGGAGTCCAGTGACATAACCATTATGCCATTTGCTGGTCCTTCTTCATCTCGTCTTAAGATACAGGTATGGTAGGTTTACATATATATAAAAAGATTTAAATTATTTTATCCTATTGATACAACAGTAATCTTACTAATCTTTGTCTTCTCTTTTTCACACTTATTGGTAGTATCAGAGTGTCCTTTTCCAAAAAACAAGAAAGAAATAGGGAGACACAGAGGATAGAGAAAAATAAGCAACTCAAAGATCAAGTCGCGGTTCAATAGAAGCAGATCTAAGAGTCGAATGGAATAGAGATAAGATCACAAACATCTTCTGCCATAATGACAAAGCCTGTGTTTTTTTTTTAAGGTCTTATATGTTTATTACTAAATGCAAAACTTAGAAACAAAGTGAAGCATCATTTTTTTCCAGTAAAACACCCCCTCGTGTCCAGGCAGTGGTGACCATTTCAGCTTGATGTGGCAAGACCAGAGTGACCTTGGTACTGCATAACTATGTGGGCCGTATTTCGGCCAGTTCCTCACAGACAGCTTGGTTCTTCTCTAGTGTCTCCTCTTGGAGTTGTATCTGATTTTATTACCAATTTTCATTCTAAACTGGGGAATAGGATGATTTTGCTTCTGTTTTTTTGGCCAGAAACTGCTTGATTCTGTAAGTCTTGTGAGAAGACATGGCGAAGAACTTAGTGGAGAGCACACACCACGATGGCAGAGAAAGGAAGAGCAAAACGTGCATTTTAAAATAATTTTGTCACCAATGTAATTTTTCACATCTCAGTGGAACGCCCATAAACAGATGCCAAATGAGCTTTGTCTATTAGATCATTCGTCCATTGTGTGTTGTGAAAGATGATGATAAATAGTTGAATACATGTAATAAAATTTATTATTACTAATGCAGTTGTTCAAATGAAAGATTACCGACGCTAAATTATGAAAATGTTGACTAAATATATTAGTTCTCGTGGTTCACAGCTGTAATTTGGGGAAATCCATTCTGCTTATTTGAGTTAAGCTTAAGAAGGACAAAAAGTAAGAAAAAAACGCTCCTTTTCTCTTCATCCTGTACCCTCTCATTTCTCTCTTTCTCTTTGTTAATTCTTTTCATTATATCATTAATTCAAGACCAGCAGCATCTATCAGAGTAAAATAGCCAACATGTAAGAGCTCTAACATGATAGAAATAAAGACCTTTTTTCTTTATTTTATTTGTTCATACTCCTCTGCCTTCCACATGTGACAGTTTTTTTTTTAAGGTTTTTGCTGTAGGGTATGTGCACTAGACAGACAGAGACATAGAGACAGAAAACAAGAAATCACCCCCCAGGGGGGATGGTCATGCCGCAATCCCTTCTCCTCCATTCTCCTCTCACGATCTTGGGGCATGCATGTATGTACATCTGGCATGATTGTCACATCACCAAGTCTGAGTCTTGAACTGTAATTAGCCATGTGGGAGTCCAGCACTTCAACTTTAACCATCACACCACCTGCTGGCCCCAAACTTCTTTTTGTTTAAGATCTTTATTTATTTTTTTTAAGAGAGATTTTTACTATAGGGTGCATGCGCTCGCCAGAGAGACAGAAGAAAGAGACAGAGAGTCAGAGAGAAATTACACCCAGGGGGATGGCCACGCCACAGTCCCTTCTCCCCTGTTCTCCTCTTGGGATTCTGTCATGCGCACACATGTGCCCAATGTGAGTTTCAGGCTTCCAGGTCTGGGACTTGAACTGTGGTCAATTATGAGGGAGTCCAGTGATGTAACTGTTATGCCATCTGCTCATCCCAGGATCTTCCTTTTTAAGATAACTTTCTTTTTAAAGATAACTTCCTTTTTAAGATACTTTTAAGATAAAATGATGTAATTCTTTTTTTTTTTCACTTTTTTTTTAGAGAGAGATTTTTGCTATAGGGTATATGCACATGCCAGAGAGACAGAAAACAAGAAATCATCCCCCAGGGGGAATGGCCACACCACAATCTCTTCTCCTCCATTATTCATTTGCCTTTTGGGATCGTGGGCACCCGTGTACACGTGTCCAGTGTGTTTCAAGCCCCCAGGTCTGGGACTCAAACTGCCGACTGCTCCATGTGGGAATCCAGTGATGTAACTGTTACGCCATCTGTTGGTCCTGTGATGTAATTCTTTTTAAAAATCATGATTTTGTAAAAAGAGGAGTGGTTGCTTAAATTTAAGTGTGTTCAAAATTTGTCTTAATACAACTTCAGCCTTTTATTTTCCTATTCTTAGAACAGAAGTGTTGGTTCCCCTAAAGAAACAAATATTCTTAATATTCTGGCCATTTTTTTCAACATAGGTTTATCCATTTATCTACTTACTATAAATCCAGGAGATTAAAAAGATAAGATGCTCCCCAGTTTCTGTCTCCATGTGAAAAATTCCAATAGCAGACATAGAAATCAACTAAGAATATGACACTGTGATCATTTCATGAGAAGTTAACTTATAGGTAGGCTCTATTGCTTTTTTGGTTTTGTTTTTAAGAGGTTTTTGCCTTAGGGCATATGCGCTCACCAGAAAGAGATAGAGACAGACATAGTAAGAAGGAAAGTGAGAAATCACCGCTCAGGGGGATGGTCACTCTGCAATCCCTGTTTTTTCATTCTCTTCCTGGAATCCTGGGCATGCAGGCACATGTGCCTACCATGATCTTCTTTTTACTTTCTTTTCTTTTTTTAAAAAATTATTTATTTAATTTCATTTATTCTTAGTTTGACCAGAGAGAGACACAGAGAGAGAAAGAGGGAAAGTGAGAAAGCAAGCCACCAGGTCTGGGACTTTTCAAGCCACCAGGACCAGTACTCCAACTGTGGTCTACCATGTGGAGTCCAAGAACGTAACCACTACTCAATATGCTGGTCCCAGTAGGCTCTACTGAAACAAACAAACAAAAAAGCGAGTGTGTCAAATTGCTGTCCTAAAGTAGAATAATGTTATCATTAGTACATATTTAAGAAAAATGTTCGTATTTTTTAATGAATGAAAAGACTAATATTTCACTTTATATTTCAATATTAATGTTTCTTGTTTGCCTTTATAAACAGAAAATTCTGTTTGCCTCTTAAAAGTATTTTTAAATAAAAATTCACTTTTATAAAATTAATAGAAAAGATTCTGAATGTTACTAAATGTCATAAATGTAATGACCATGACAACATCTACTGGACAACAGATTTTTAAACAAAAAAAGAGGTAAATTAGGTGTTGGAACAGATGCATTTTTAAATGTACAAGTAAAGATATAAACTTCATTTTTTTTAGTGGAAAGAAAAGGATCACATATCTTTTTTATTTATTTTTTTTTTCATAGCACACGTGTATTTGCCAGAGAGTGAGAGAAAGAGAGACAGATAGAGAGGGAAAGCAAGAAATCACTCCCCCACAGAGGGTGATCACACCGCAAACCCTTCTCCTCCACCCTCTTCTTAGGATTTTAGGCATGCACACACACAGGCCTGGAGTGATTTTCAAGCCAGGGGGTCCAGGACTCAAACTGCCATCAGCCATGTGAGACTCCAGTGTCTCGACCCCTACTGGCCCCAAGATCACATATCTTTTTATCTAGAGAGGAAAATGGTATTTGGTAAATATATTTTTAAATGTTTTTCCTTAAATGTACTGTAATTTTTGCCTTCTATATTCATTTTCTAAATCTACCTAGACATTCCAAACCACACAGTATATGAATTTTCCCATGTACATCCAGTATGTGATTTTAGTATTCTATTAACAGGTTTAATAAACTTAACATAGTGTAGTATACAGTCATACCCAGATTGAATTCCCATTCGGTCTTTTAGAACATCACAGTAATTTTTAAAAAAGAATAAAAGGAAAGAAAATCAGTCACCTTTTCTATTATTTTGGATATCAAAAATAAACATATCGTGGGCCACTGTGGTGGCATGGACATTAGGAAGACCCAATTCTGATCCTAGGTTGACCTGAACACATCTGGGGAAACCTGTGGTCATGTCCTGGCTGACTGAAAGGCTGGGGGGAAAATTGCAGAATGGCAAGACCTGTTAAGGATCTCTCTCTCTCTTCCTCTCTCCCTCAATAAATAAATAAACTTCAATATGTTTTAATTTCAAAAATGTCACTTTAGGCATTTTCCAAATGGAAACAGAACAGTTGAACTCATCTGTATTATATTTTCGATAACCTACGGAGAGTTATATTTTTAGAAACTAAAACTAGGTATTTAGGGAGTAACCGCCTTCCAAAATGTAATTCTCACTTTTTCTCAATACATGGTAGATTTTTTTTAAAAAGTGGTAGAAATGTGTTTTTCTCAAGTCTTTGCATCCTTTTCATACTCTTTTCCTGACTTTACCCCTGTGTCCATGGCCTCTTCCATGTGACTGGGGAGCACCTTCCACTCTGATGCCAAGTTCCACCCTGCAACTGGCCTTGGCAATGGGAGATTAGACAATATAACACATGCACATCTTGAAAAGCAGCTGTGTGAGTATGCCTACCTGACCGTGTCCTCTTCCTCTGCCATGCACCAGCTAGCTTGCTGAAGGACAGCAGGCATAGAAAGTGCAGGGGAGCCTCCCCAGTTGTCATAGCCAAGGTCCTACTAAGTCAGATGACAGTCAGACATGAAAGCAAGCCCAAATGAGATTGGCGAAACCACAAAGCTGACCTCCCCCCCAAAGACATGTGAGCAAAAACATACAGTGTACACCACTAGGGGTTGTGCAGTGTACACCACTAGGGGTTGTGGTATTTTTGTTATGCATCTTTATTGTGGCAGTTTATAACTGATCCAGCTGATACATCAGCATTGTGTTGGCATTGTTTTATAATAAAGTATATTGAAGAGATTTGGGACATCTTGTAGAAAAGGCAATGCCAAGGGATCAGCAGTTAGCGTAATGACTATGTCTCTGGACTCCTGTGTAGTCAACCACAGTTCGAATCCTGAACCCAGTAGCTTAAACTCACTCTGGGCGCATGTGCGTGCATGCCTGAAATCCTGAGAGGAGAATAGAGAAGGGATTGAGGCATGGCCATCCTCCCTGGGGGGATGATTTCTCGCTTTCTGTCTCTCTGTCTCTCTCTGTCTTTCTGGTGAGAGCACACGCCCTATAGCAAAAACCTCTCAAAAAAGAAAGAAAGAAAGAAAGAGAGAGAGAGAAAGAAAGAAAGAGAAAAAGCAATGACAACAGTGTCAGAGGTCTTGCAAAAGGAATCTTGGGCTGGCCCTGTAGCCTAGTAATTAAGAGAGCAGGATTCCATATGACCAACCATTCTTAGAATCCTGGTCCCAGCAACTTGAAAAACATGGGGTGTGTTTGTGTGCATGTCCAAAAGCCCAATAGGATGGAGAGAGGGAGAAGGGATTGCCATGTGACTGTGCCCATGGGGAGATGCCTTCTCCTCCCCCTCTTTCTCTCTGCCTCTCTCTCTCTCTCTGTCACTCTCTGGCAAGCACATGCACCCCTGGCAAGCAAAAGAGAACAAAAAGGATCTCTAGCAAGAGTTAGGAAGAGGAACTGATGATGGTCATCAAGATACTGAATATTCCTTTGGAAGTGTCAGAAATATTAAAAGTGTGGTGGGCGTTAAATTTCTCATAACTGAGAGAGCGGGTCGTCTGACTTCTGAGCAGTTACTCTATATTCCCTAGCGATAGAGAGAATTAAAAATGGGTGATGTTGAGAAAGGCAAGATTTTTGTTCTAAAGTGTGCCCAGTGTCACACCGTGGAAAAGGCAGGCAAGCACAAGCCTGGCCCAAATCTCCATGGTCTGTTTGGGCAGAAGACAGGTCAGGTCTCTGGATTCTCTTACACAGATGCCAACAAGAACAAAGGCATCCCCTGGGAGAGGATACACTGCTGGAAGGTTTGGAGAATCCCAAGAAGTACATCCCTGGGACAAAAATGATCTTCTCTGGCATTGAAAAGTCAGGAAGAGTGAAGTTGATAGCTTATCTTAAAAAAGCTACTAATGAGTAATAGGTGGCTACTGCCTTATTTATGACAAAACAGAAATGTCTCACCTTTTTTATGTGTACCATATTTTAGTTGTTCTCCCACACCAGAACTCAGATCATGAATGGCTGACAGGTAGTTTTTGTTGGACAATCCTGATTTAAGTAAGACTGGCTTGTGGTTAAATTAATAATGTTGGTTTTTTTTTTTTAATTTTGATAGTAATTTTAGTTCAGTAAATGCTATCACTATTTGCCATTTTTAAAGATATAATTGGTAATTCATTAGTGATGCTCATATTTCTACAAAGATGGTGAATGCCATCTCAAAGCCTTCTGGAGATTGATTTTATTTAGGCTTATATGTGACTGGTTATATGAATATGCAAATGCTAGCGAAATCCCTTCACTTCTCAAAACTAAAAAAAAAAATTCTCATTACTAAATGTAACTTGATTTAAAAAAAATGTTATATTTGTTTATTTAAAAAGAAAAAAAAGAAGAGATAAACTTAGCCAGAGGTAGAGACCTTGTTCTGAGGAAGCTTGCTGTGTTTCTTGAATCTTTGATGCAACAAGGGAATAAAAAATAGAAAGCAAAGAGCATGCTTCTTTTTTTCCCATAATTAGTAAGCGGCTGAAGGGCAGAGACAATATTTTATTTCATTATGTTATCTCTCACAGTATCTAAAACTGTGATTCACACGTAAATTGGCACTCAGTATGTAGCTTGTTGAATTGAATTGGACAATTAAGGAATTATTTTGTAATTCTTTTGAGTTCCACATTAGAATTTTCATCCAAGATTTTTCTTTAAGTTTACATCTGAGTTTTTAAAACTAATATAGATAGTTTTTTTTTTTTTTAGAGGTTTTTGCTATAGGGCTCATGTGCTTACCAGAAAGACAAAGAGACAGAAAGTGAGAAATCACTCCGCCCCGGGAGGGGATGGCCACACCACAATCCCTTCTCCCCCATTCTCCTCTTAGGATCTTGGGCACATACGCACATGCGCCCTGTGTGAGTTTAAGCCACCAGGTCTGGGACTCGAACAGTGGTCGACTACATGGGAGTCCAGTGACATAGCCATCACACCAACTGCTGGTTCCA
>NW_006205376.1:4412432-4467322 GCF_000334495.1 Tupaia belangeri chinensis | reverse complement strand
GCTCGCCAGAAAGACAGAGAGAGACAGAGAGACAGAAAGTGAGAAATCACCCCCCAGGGGGGATGGCCACACCACAATCCCTTCTCCTCCGTTCTCCTCTAGGGATCTTGGGCATGCATGCACACGTATCCAGCGTGAGTTTTAAGCCACCGGACCTGGGACGCGAACCGTGGTTGACTACATGGGAGTCCAGCGACATAGCCATTATGCTAACTGCTGGTCCCCAATAGCTCTTTTTTTTCATATGACTCATTTTTAAAATGTAACCTATGTGGGCTAGCCAATGGTGTGGTGGTTAAGGTGTCTGGATCCCACATGAAGAACTGCACTGTTTGAGTCTGAAATCCGGCAGCTTTAAAAACACTTTAAGTGTGTATGTGCACATGTCCAAAATACCAAAAGAAGGAGAAACTGAGGAGAACAGAATGCAGCTAGACCATCCCTCATGGGGGGTACTTTCTCACGTTCCCTCTCTTACTTCTCTCTTTGACTCACTCTGCAAATACAGATGCCCTCTGACAAATTTTAAATATATATTTGTATATTTACATGCATATATATGATGCATATATACAAAACTGACTTAATCCAATTTCAGATTTAGTTTCATAGGCCCAAATTCCCCACTACAAAAGTATACAGGGTACTAACAGAGATAGAAGAGAGAGAGAGGAGAATGAAGGTGAGTGGCAAGGCCACCAGTGACTCTAACAGCAAAGGGACAAGGAAGAATAACAGTGGACCATTACTCGAAGGATAAGTCTGATCACTGGCTTGCCTTGTGGCACCAATGGTAAGTCCCTCAGAGTGCTTAAGCTCCATTTCCTTTATTTCAATTAGCCACAAACTGGATGAATAGATCTGCTATTTTTTTATTTTTCTGATAATAATAAGATCTAACTGAAAGGGGGTGTGTGAATGCCGTCCAAACATTACACAATGTGATAAAACATCATAATTATTACGATGATGATACTATCAATAGATTAAGGCACTCTATGTTCTATAAAACATCATTTTTTATCTGGCTCTACCTTTGTAACATTAAACAATGTTTTCTAAATCCAAAGGCATAACACCACCACTTACAAAAAATTTCCACCTGTCTCGGGAACCAGCAGTTAGCGTAATGGCTATGTCACTGGACTCCCACGTAGTCGACCACCGTTCGAGTCCCGGACCCGGTGGCTTAAAACTCACGCCAGGCGCGTGTGCGTGCGTGCCCAAGATCCCGAGAGGAGAATGGAGGAGAAGGGATTGTGGCGTGACCATCCCCCCTGGGGGGTGATTTCTTGCTTTCTGTCTCTCTCTGTCTGGTGAGCGCACGCGCCCTATAGCGAAAACCTCTCAAAAAAAAATTTTTTTTTCCACCTGTCTATAAGCAAGAAACTTCCTTAGTGGGACCTTGTCATCTTGGCATTCTACCAATGGATAAGAGATTTAGACTGGCTACATTGGATAAACCACTTTAAATAATTTGTATTTGTCTTCTTTAGACTATGCCTAATTTCCCTACTTGAGATAGTGTGATACTTTGAGAAACTGATACAGGCAATAAAAAGTAACATACACAATAAAGTTAGCATAAAGTCTTTTCTGAAAATCCATAAACTCATCAGAAAGGTTCACAGAGATAACTTCTTGGTGTCTAGCAAAAATAAAAAGATACACAACGTAATAGCCTCTACCAGCAGAATTCATGAAAGAGAAAATTGATACTACTTAAGAAACTCTAAGGGTAAACTATCACCTATCAAGCATAGTATAATGAAAATAATATTAGATTTGAACCAAAAGTTTTATGCTCATATCCCAGGTTTATTCTCAACTATAATGTAAACTTTAACAAGTTACTGAATATCTACATTTTCTCCTTGACCTAACGAGGCTAGATCCACCTAAATCACAAAATCGCTGTAGATTCCATTAGCCAAGGTTTATTGAGTGAGTAAGCATACCATACTCCCAGTTTCCTCTTTTTCATCTCTTGAATTCTGGTTACAGCAAATATGATTCAAAGAACCAATGTGTTTCTGGTGAGCTTCTGTTCGTTCAACTGTATAAAATAAGCCCCACCTTTTTGTTATAAAAGGAGGCCTTTGTGATATGTGGCATTTCCTTCCTACACGTATATTCTCTGACTCTGGATCTCAGACTCTGCCTCTGACACTGGAAGAGGACCTTTTGCGTGCTCAGTGCATCAGCATCCTTTCCCATCCCCTCTGCATCACCTCATATGGCAGGAGCTTACGTAATTGTAAAGTGGTTGCATAGCAACCAAATTATCACACATCTGCATCCCACCTCTTCCATCTGAAACTCCAAACAACCAGTAGAGTATTTTCAGCTAACAACAGTCTTTAACCAGAGAAGAGATAAAAGTCCAGGTTGCTGATTCAGTTATTTTTTATTTACCTCTATTTTTATATTGACCAGGCTTGTGTGAAAGACAAAAACGGAAGTGCTCACAGATGAGACAATGATTAGCATCTAAACACACCATATGCCAAGGGAGAGATGTCTTTGCAGCCATTGAAAGTTATCTAGGTTATCACTGACAAATAGCTTCCCCCAGAACGTAAGAAATCACCAGCCACCTGCTACTTCTTGGCTGGTGGAACGAAACAGACTGCAGAGGATACTGGCTCAGCTAAACTGTGAACTGCAGGTGAACCAAAGCGAGGAAGGATGCCCTCGCTTACAAGAGAGCTGTCCCTTGCCAAAAGAAACAAAAAATAACTTGAAAACTCATTTAATCTAAGACCTTTCTTGTACAGATCAGAAATTCAAGTCAGGTGATTTGCCTCAAGTCATAAAACAGTTATGTGGTTGCAAAGATAGAATGAGGAAAAACCTGCTTGAACTAAGGACTGTTCCAGCAGGATACTGGAAACACGATAAGGAAGCAGCGTGCCACTGTGCTGTAAGAATGCGGGTGGATTATGGTGTCAAGGCCCTGTTGGGGGAACTGTTTCTCTCTCTGAGCATGTTTGTCTCTCTCACTCACATACAAAATAAATAAACTTTCAAAAAAAAAAAAAAAAGAGCATGGAAGCAATGGAAGCATTTGGCAGCACGGTGGTAATGCAACCAGAACCCCATGAGAAAGGTCTCAGGTTCGTGTCCTAGGGCCTTTCTGACATGCTGACGCTGGGCATGCGTGCCTGTGACACAGGCCAGCTGAATCTGAGGGTGGAGGGTGCCATAAAGAGTCTGTCGGGATTATCTGTCTGTCTCTCTCTCTCTCATGGAAGAAATAAACAAACTTATAAAAAAGAGTGAAAAAATGGCACAGGGCCTTGAGTGAGACCACCTTGGTTTGTATTCCAGTTCTCTGATTGTAAACTACCAAATTAATCCTTGGGAATTTTCATTTCCTCAATGCTGTCTTGTAGGGTAATTTTGAAGGATACATGAGACGATCCACATAATATTTGTGTAATTCTTCCGCATACAAATTAAGTACATGTCAACAATTATTATTATTATTACTCAGTTGTCTAGAAAATGCAAACCTATCAGGTCCAAAAACAACCATTTCTCTATATTTTCAAAAGAAGGTCACATTGGGAACCAGCAGTTAGCGTAATGGCTATGTTGCTGGACTCCCACGAAGTCGACCGCGGTTTGCGTCCCGGACCCGGGGGCTTAAGACTCACGCCGGGTGTGTGTGCGTGCGTGCCCAAGATCCCGAGAGGAGAATGGAGGAGAAGGGATTGCGGCGTGACCATCCCCCCTGGGGGGTGATTTCTCGCTTTCTGTCTCTATGTCTCTCTCTGTCTGGCTGGCTAGTACACGCACCCTGTAGAGAAAACCTCTCTAAAAAAAGAAAAAGAAGGTCACATCCTAATTTAATGGAATTTAAAGATAAACTTAGAAATTTTAAACTATATTTAAATCATTATTTAGTAATTTTACAAGTCTCTCCTCCTGGTCTTTTGAGTGATTATTCTAAATTTTCAACACACTCAGTTGGCTCAGAATACTAACCACATATAACAAAGATTCAAAAAAGAAGGATTTTTATGTCCACCTAAAACTCTCATTTGAGACTTTAAAGCAGATTCTAGTTTTTTCACAAGAGAAAAAGAAAAAATAAATAAGGCAAAATGAGAATATATGAAGTATAAGGATCTTGGCCGGTTTTGAGCCTTGAGCTAGGGTGTCAACATATTTTTAAAGAAAAGCCTCTATGATTAATATCACTACCTTTTTTTCCTCTAGGAAATCAACTAGATATAATATTTAAGAGATTTTATTTTGGGTTACTCTAATAATTGTAGCCAGAACAAAGAGGGGTAGGTATGGGGAAAGTTTTAGAAACTATTCTATCAAATCATCAAGATTTTCAATAAGACCAGGGCAGGATCCCGCATAGCCACCTCTCTCCGAAATAACAGGAAAAACATGGCTGGTGGTAACAAAGGTGAGGGGAGTGAGTGGTGGGTGTACAGCTCCCCCTTTAGGTTAGTTCTTTTATCTATGTATATATTTATTTTAAATTTTGTTTTTTAAAGTTATTGCCATAGGGTGCATGTGCTTGCCAGAGATCAGAGAAACAGAGAGACAGTGAGAGGGAAAGTGAGAAATCACACACACACACACCACTCCCAGGAGGGATGGCCATGCTGTAATCCCTTCTCCATTTTCCTTCTGGGATTTTGAGCTCACACGTGCACCCAGAGTGATTTTCTTTTCATTTTTCTTTAAAAAAAAAATTATTTAATATTATTTATCATCATCATTATTATTACTAATTTGCTGTAGGTCATGTGTGCTCATAAGAGAGAGAGACAGAGAAACGGAAAGTGAGAAAGCAAGTCACCAAGGTCTAGGACTCAAATTGCTATTGACCATGTCAGATTCTAATGCCTTAACCACCACACCACCTGCTGGCCCCAGGAAACTATCTTTTAAAAAGGGAAATACAACCCACGCAGTATCACCACTCTGCTCCCACCTATCTTCCTTAATACTGTATCGGGAAGTATTATATAATTTTTTTTTTTAATTTCGGGTGCTATTTGTGACCTTGCAAAAATTGCTACTATTAGCTGAATAGTCCTTTAAGTGAGAGTTAGATCCCACAGTGAGAAAGACATAAATTTTTGTGAAGAATTTGGTATAGAAAGTGGTCGGTAGAACTTGACTCACCAAATAATGACATGTCAGTTAAAAAAGTTGAGGTTGAACAAAAGATCAATAAAGAGCAGGTACAGATATGGAAGTGCTAGTAACATGAGCTCCATTTAACCTAGGTCCTTCTAACTTTGGTTATTTACTAGGGTTACAGAAAAGATAACTTAAGAGTCATGTGAAACAACATGGATGAACTTTGAAAATTATGCTAAGTGAAATAAGTGGAAGTACGTGACTCTGCTCCCTAGTGCAGAATTCATAAACACAGAAAGAGAACGGAGGCTGCCAGGAACTGGGAGAGGGGCCATTGAGGAGCTATTGTTCAACGGGTACGGAGTTTCAGTTTGGGAACATTTAAAACTTCTGGAGACAGATGGTGATGATAATTGCGCTATAATGGAAAGGTACTTACTGCCTCTAAACTGTGTACTTTAAAATGATTAAAATGGTAAATTTTATGTATATTTTACTACAATGAAAAACAGCTATCATTTGGGGGAGGGAAACAAAGAAAGAAACTGATTATGGTGACACAATTTAAAAGACTGTGAGCACCTAATCAGCATATACATATGTGTTATATGTGAAATAAATGTATACCAAATTCCTTTATCATGAAGTATATTTTTAACCTTAAAATGTATAGAAAAGTTCAGCAAAAGAGCGCCCCCTTGTGGACCTCTGTGAGGTGGCAACATGTATAATGAGTAAATCCTGGATTTATTACCCAGCTCTTTTGAATTATATATTTTATTTTCTTGCATAAAACTCCTATGGTTGCATTTCTTGCTGGCAGGGTCCTCAAACTCCTCCCAACCAAAATCAATGACTAGAAAAAGAATGCTGCTATATTTTGGAGACATTTCTTTCTCTTAATTTTTTAATTGTCAAAGTCGAAAGACTATTTCTTGAACGTTTTTAAAGGCTAAAACTCAAAGTTCTTAGGCTAACTGTAGTCTAGCATGCAAAAATTTATTCTTAGTTTCTGGAATAAGGCTTTTTACAATGAAAAAAAAATGGTATTTGTGGCATCCAGGACGGTCAGAGGAAGTGTTTTTGAAGAAAAATCTTATTTCTTCATCACTTTATTTTGCTGTTTCTCAGCAAGAATGCCCTCTTTTTGCTATTTCTATCCAATATTGCTATTAATAAACAGTAGATCAGAGAAAATAAATATCTGTCTGATCTCCACAAAGTGGTGTGATGTCCTTCTGCAAGAGATATTTTTAACACTGTTATTTCAAGTAGCTTTTTGATGATTATATAATTGTTCCTCTTTTTTTTAACCTAGAGAAGTTCATCAACCTCATTTCATGGCTAAAGAACATGTTAAATACGTTTTTGTCATCAAAAGACTGAATGGAAAGCAAGATTAAAATGCTAATTTAGTGATTTCCCACACTAGTGGTGCACAGATGTAAGTTTTCCTCTAGAAAAAGAACTGCTGTGGGACCAGCAGATGGTGAAATGGTTGCATCGCCGTACTTACACGTAGTCAACCAAGGTTGGAGGCTGGATCCGCCAGGTTAAAATTCACATCGGGTGCATGTGCGTCCCCAGAGATCCCGAGAGGAGAATGGAGGAGAAAGGATTGTGGCATGGCCATCCCCCCTGAGGGGTGATTTCTTGCTTTCTGTCTCTCCAGTGAGTGCACACTCCCTAAAGCAAAAATCTCTCTTAAAACAAAAAAAAAAAAAAAAAGAAAGAAAGAAAGAAAAAGGAAAGAAAAAGGAAAACGAAATGCTGGGTCATTGGGCGTGCACTTCCTCGAGTACACTACATAATGCCAAATTGTAATCCGAAATGGTTGGACCCTTTCCACTTACTAACCCTGTGTAAGAGTTTCCATTGCTCCATATCATTATGACTTGACAGTCTCAGATTTCTTAGTTTTGTAAATCAAACAGATGTGTAATAGCATCGCATTTTGGCTATAATTTGCATTTTTTGGTTACTAGTGAAGCTGATCAGCTTTTAATATGTCGATGAGACATTCTTCTCTCTTCTATGAGGAACTTCAAGTTTTGCTCATTTTTTTTAGATCTCTTTAGTGCTAATTCTCATTTCTTTATATATTCTGAATATCAATACTTTAAATTATATTTATGTTTTATTTTCCACTTATGTTGTCTTTTGATGTAGTTCATCTTACTTTTGATGTAATTGAACTTGCCCTTTTTTTTATAATTGAGTATTTTGGTTTTTGCTTAGGAAATTTTAGCTCTAAAATAATTCTTTTTTTTTTGAGAGAGAATTTTTTGCTATAGGGCTTGTACACTTGCTAGAGAGACAGAGAGAGAGACAAAGAGACAAAAAGTGATAAATCACTCCCTGGGGGATGGCCACACTACAATCCTTTCTCCTCCATTCTCTTGGCATTCATGCACACGCACCCAGCATGACGTTGAAGCCACTGAGTCAGGGACTCAAACTGGTCAACTATGTGGGAGTCCAGCGATGTAATCATTATGCCATTTGCTGGTTTCTCTAATAGATTATCTTATAAAAAGTATTATAGAATTCTCTATTCCACCTATAATTATGATTATAATTTAAAATTAATTTGTTTTTGTTGATGCGATAGCTATCTCCAAGGTGGCCCCAAATGATCCCTGCCTCTGCTATTCATTCTCTGGGGTGCAGATATCATTGAACAAGGTTAACCTGTGTAATAAATAGGATATGCGAAATTGATGGTGTTGGGGCCAGCAGGTGGCTTGGTGGTCAGAGTTCTGTACTCTCATGTGGCTAACTGCAGTTTGGGTCCTGAACCTGGCAGCTTGCTTTCTCACTTTCCCTCTTTCTCTCTGTTGAGTGCATGTGCCCTATAGCAAAAAAATTTAAATAATAATAATTAAAGTAATAAATAATTTTTTAGAAAAAGATGGCTTTTGGACCAAAAGGTGGCATGGTGGTTAGGGTGCTGGATTCCACATTGCCAACCACGGTTCAGGTCCTGGGCCCATTGGCTTGAGGATCATGCCAGGTGCATGTGCTTGGTGCCCAAAATACCGAGAGGAGACTGGAGAAGAAAGGATTGTGGCATAACCATCCCCCGAGAGGTGATTTCTTGCTTTCTCTCTCTCTGTCTTTCCAGCTAGCGTATACACCCTAAAAATCTCCCTTAAAGAAAATCCTAATTGGTGAATGGTGAAGGGATTGTAGAATGGACATCCCCCTGAGGGGTCAATTTCTCACTTTCTCTCTCCCTTGTCTCTCTCCAACAAGTACATGCACCCTATAGCAAAATAAACAGATCAGTAAATGATGATGTTTGACCTCTGAGTCTAGGTGCCTGTATCACTAGATATGGAAGAAGTCAATGGTCGTGTCGTGAGGACCCTCAAGCAGAACTGTGGAGCAGTCCCTGTGGCTAGGAAGTGAAATTCTGAGCCCAAATCCAGGGAGACACTGGCTATGCAGCCTCATGGATAAATCATCTCAGAAGGGGTCCTCCAATCTCAGCCAAGCATTCTGAAGATGGTAACTCCTGGCTAATATTTCAACTATAACTGCATGAGAGACTCAGTAGAATCACCAGACAAGCTGTTCCTGCACTTGGACCCCATAGAAATGGTGTGAAATAAATAGTATTGCTTGGAGCCCCAGGTTTTGGGGTGATTTGCTGCTTAGTGACAAATAACTAATATATATTTAAGGCAACATTTCAATTTCAATATTTTTCACTTGCATAATCAGTTATTGTAAGGTTCAATTTCAATATTTTTCACTTGCATAATCAAATACTGTAAGACTATTTTAAAATTTCTATCTTCAGTTATCTGCGAGATTAGTTTTGTCACAAGTTTCCAGTTCTGTGTGGATCTGATTTGGGACTCCTTATTCTGTTTCACTAGTCACTTTGTTTACCCTTGAGTGAAGACTTCATTATTTGATTACTATAACTACATAATATTTTTATATTTGATAATGCAATCTACTAAACTTCGATCTTCAAGAAAGTATTACCTTGCTTCTCATGAGGTCCCAGCTTACAGTCCATACCACTGCGGTTGGTCCAATCTCACCTAGTTTTAATCCTTTCATCTTCTATATATTTAGAGCCATCTTCTCATTCTCTATAAGAAAATCTCTTGGGTTTTGAGTGGAACTACATTGAATCCGCAGACTAGTTGTGTGTAAACTGGGCAACTTTAGTATATTTCTTTTCATGTGCACTCATCAGAGAGTCCCCCAGTGGGGTGTCAACATGACACAATTCTCGTTCCTCTATTTCCTCCAGCCCATCAAGATCCTGGGTGGACATACACATGCATCCAGCATGTTTTCAAGCATCCAGGGCTGGAATTCAAACTATGGTTGGCCATGTAAGATTCAGCTCCCAAAACACAGTCCTTAACCACTGTACTAGGGAACCACCCTAGAGTCTTTAGTCTTTTTATAAAAAAAAATTTATTTATTTATTTATTTTTAGAGAGATTTTTGCCATAAGGCATGTGCACTCACTGAAGAGACAGAGAGATAGAAAGCGAGAAGTCATCCCCCAGACATATGGCCATGCCACAGTTCCTTCTACTCCATTCCCCTCTCGGGATATTGGGCATGCACGCACATGCACCCAGCATGGAGTTTTAAGTCACAAGGTCTAGGATTCGAACTGCAGTCAACTATGTGAGAGTCTAGTGACATAACCACTATGCCATCTGCTGGTCCCTCCTCCCCTGTAGTCTTTTAATCTACATGTTTTTAGAGTCTATGACTGTATTTATTGGAAGTTGCCTTAGAACATAGTTTATCAATTTTTTGCAGCTGTAAAATTGACATTTTTGTACTGGCTCTGTAGCACAATAGCCAGGTACTACACAGAGGGAGCTGGATCCCATATGGCCAACTGGGGTTCTAGTCTTGGCTCCACTGGCTTCCTATCAGGTACATGCACATATGCCCGGGAAGTCAATGGGATGGAATATTGGGAAAAAGGACTTCAGTGTGACCAGGTCCCACTGAGGGCATCCTCACACTCTCACTCTCTCTTTCGCTCCCACTTTCTCTACTTTTGCCCTCTCCTTCCCTCATGCACATGCCCTCTATGCCTCTATTTAATAAATTAAAATTCGATTCTACAGAAGATACATTTTTTAAAGTTTATTTATTTATGTATTTCATGAGAGACAGAAAGATAGAGAAAGTGAAAGATAAGCACCTTAGCGTAGTCTCGTGCCTCCATCTTCCCCTGAGCCCTCTCAGTCAGCTAAGCTCACAGGCCCACACAACCAGCTTCTATAGGTCAGCCTGGGAAACTCGAGCTCCCAAATGGCTTCCAGCATGGCACAGTGGCACACCACCAAAACTGAGCCATGAAGAGAGTTTAGCATGGTATAAAACATTGCATTGCTCAAGCCAGAAAGGCACACAGAAAACACATGATAAATAACTTAGAGCAGGTAAGTAAATAAATACATAAATAAGTAAATAGATAAACATATATGTTCATTTTTTATGTACCCAGTACACCTGTCTATAAATTACTTCAGATGCCATTCTACAATACTTAGGTATTCAGTATTCTCAAGAGATTTCCCCTTCATAGTAAGAAACTGATGTTTCCAGCTCTTCAGTCTGCTGCTGAAAGAATAATGTAAGAGCTGACCAGATCACTTCAAAAGGGAATAACATTGCATTTTTTTAGAGGTTTTACCTTTAGGGCACGTATGCTCATAAGAAAGGGAGAGGGGGACGGCAAGAGGTGTGGTGATTAAGGGCGCTGGACTCCCACATGGCTGACCGAGCAATTTGAGTCCCAGATCTGGCAGCTTGCTCTGTCACTTCTCTCTCTCTCTCTCTCTCTCTCTCTCTCTCTCTGTGTGTGTGTGTGTGTGTGTGAGTGTGTTCCTCTCTGGTCAAATTAAAGTAAATAACTAAATAAATAAAGTTAAAATAAAATAATTCTTTTTTAAAAAAGAGAGAAACAGTGAGAGAGAGTGAGAAATCATCCCCTGGGGGTATGGCCATGCCACAATCCTTTTTCCTCCATTTGTCTCCTGGGATCTTGGGCATGCACGTATATGTGTGCAGCATGATTTTCAAGCCTTCAGGTCCGGGACTCAAACTGCGGTCAAACATTTAAGAGTCCAGTGATGTAACCACTATACTCTGCTGGCCCTCAAAAGGTGTGTCTTACATCAACTTACTTTTTCTTTTTTCATAACTTCCCCTTCTTCTTTATAACTTTTGGCATGAGATCACTGAGACATATTCAATTCATCTTATTGTGTTTCATTGAGGTCTTCACTAATCTTTTCATGTGTAAGGACAATATAAAACTGTATCTTTTCCTATATTTTGTTGCTGTCATTGTTTGCTTTCATGTAATCTAAAGATCAGCCTCTTAATCATTGAAAAATATGGCCCAAAAGAATTTTCAAAATTTTCTTAGAGTTCCATCACCAACACAGTCATCAGGAGTCTCACTGCATCTATAATTTCCCAATATTTTCAAATGCCCAACCCCAGACATACCCTTTCATTACTATTTTTAAAAATTCTCTTAAGTATCTCAGCAATTTAATAACTTCTGTTTTATTTTTGAAATTTTAGGAAGAAATTGCAAACTGGAATTGGGCCAGCCATGTGTGTTTCTCTCTGTGGATAAGCAAAATTTCCTAAGAACAGAAATGATCCAAGCAGATGTTCATCATGTAACTGCCAGAATAAGCACAGGGAGCCACAAAGACGAAATCCAATCCAGTGTTTGGAAATTTCCCTACCATACCCAAGTATTTTTTGAAGTAGATATTCTATTGTTTTGAAATATCTCTACCCTCCCCCCACCTTGCTCTCTAATTCCTTTGAGAGAGAGCAAAAGAGAGAGACTTCCACAGGTCTTCATCCTGAGATTTTGCTGCCAGACTTGCGGCCAGTCAGGATCAGGGGTGCACCAGAGTGAGCTTGGCATGTCGAGATAGACCCAGGACAAAAAACCCAGAGCTTTCCCTCAGGATCAACAGCATTGCTCAGTGATGCCCTACTGCCTGCACCACCACAGAGGGACCTGTGTTGAAGATTTTTTAAAGAACTTTGTAAATTTCATCGAAAAACACTTTTGAAATTTTGGTTATTATTCCTGAAAATACATCTTAATTTGGCTGGAAATTTTTTAAAGAGAGAGAGAGATAGACCTTTATTATTTATGTATTTGTTTATACATTCACTCTTTTTTTTTTTTTTTTTGGTCCCTACATTGTCAGAGGGCATGTGCATGCTACCAGAGAGAGATACAGAGAGGGAGAGAAAGCTTGCTCAGTGGAATGCGGTCATGCCGTAATTTTTTTTTCTTCCATTTCTCCATCCTCTCAGGTTGTAGGGCACACACGCGTAAGCATCAGCATGCTTTACCAGCTGTTGGGACGAGGGCTCAGACCACAGTCAGCCACATGGGATCCAGCTCTCAAAGCACAGTTAACCCCTGCACTACAGGGCCGGGCCTGGACCTCTACTTTATCTTACTGTGACTTGCTCAGGTATAAACATAGAGGGTCCTTTGTAATTTGTCACGGCTTATTTCTCGTACATTGTATACTCAGATCTTCCTCCAATCTTATGGAACTTTCGGGTGTCCTTAACCAGGTGTTTTGCAACTTTATAACTTTGCTTCATTGTTCTCTCTTCCTAGAATGCTTTCCCACATCCCCACTGCAGCCATCCAGCAAGCAAATACACACTGTGTGGTCAGACTCAGCTCAGTAATACCTCTCCAAGGAAAATCAGACTGCCTTTCACTTCTCACAAGCAAAATAACTACTCTACTCTTAACATTCTCTCTCTCTACTCTAGACCTTTCTATCGTGTGACCTACAACTCTGCATTGGCTCATTTGCACTTGCGTTTCCCACTGAGCAACCATAAATTATCTGTAGGCAAAAATTGTACCACTGACCTCTGGGTTACTAACACACATCTGATTCAGAGTGCATGTTCAGTAATTCATCGTGAAAAACATGAATGAATGAATGAGTGAATGCCTGGATCTCCATCACTGATGTACCTACTTTATTAGACAAGTTTGTTTTTTTGTAGAGGTTTTTGCCTGAGGGTATATGTGCTTGCCAGGGAGAGAAAGAGACAGTGAGAAGAGAAGGAAAGTGAGAAATCACACCCTACTCCCCCCAGGAAAAAGGGCCATGCTACAATCCCTTCTCTATTTTCTTCCTGAGATCACATGTGCCCAGCATGATTTCAAGTCATCAGGTCCAGGACTCAAACCACAGTTGGTCATGTGTTAGTCTAGTGGCATAACTGCTGGCTCCCTATTAGACAGGTTTTAAAATGTTTATTCTTAGGACCAGTAGATGGTGTGATGGCTATGCTGCCAGACTCCCACATGGCTGACTGCGGTTCAAGTCTCAGATTCGGCAGCCTGACACTCATCCCGGGCACATGTGCATGCATGCCCAAACTCCTGAGGAGAGAATAAAAAAGGGACTGTGGTGTGGTCATCCTTCTGGGGAGGAAGGGGGGCTGATTTCTCACTTTCTGTCTCTCTGTCTCTCTCTGTCTTTCTGGCAAGCACATGTGAACTACTAAAACAAACAAAAAAATTGAGTATAAAACACACACACACAAAAAAAAAAAAAAAAAAGAAAGAAAAAAAGAGAAAGAAAGACAGACAAAGAAAGACAGACAAAGAAAGACAGAAAGCGAGAAATCATCCCCCGGGGGCATGGCCATGCCATAATCCCTTCTCCTCCATTCTCCTCTCAGAATCTTGGGCATGCACATACCCAGGATCTTGGGCATACCCGGTGTGAGTTTAAGCCACCAGGCCCGGGACTCAAACCACAGTTGACTGCATGGGAATCCAGTGAGGTAGCCATTACACCAACTGTTGATCCTAACAAATAATAGTCTCTTAAATGGTAGTTGCAATGTGAAATCTAAAATTGCATAATAAACTTATCCTATTCCTACATTAAAACCCACTAATTTTATCTTATAAGATGAATGGATGATTTTGTAACATAATGCATTGGTAATTTAGAAAACATTGGCCCTCTGAATTATACAGGCCTTCCAAATGTTGACACACTGCATTCTACAATTATGAAAGTGACTTTTTTGCCCCTAATTAGCTAGAGGGCATGTGTAGGGAGAGAGAGAGAAAAAAAAATGAGAAAGCACTGCCCCTCGCCACCTCAGGGTATGGTCATGCCACAATCCCTTCTCCTCCGTTCTTCTGGGAGAGGAAAGGAATGCATGAACACATGCTTGAAGTGTTTCTCACACTGTGGGTCTAGGACTTGACCCTCATAGTCAGTCATGTGGCTCCAGCGGCTTTAACCACATGCCAGCTGGCCTAAAAGTGACCATTTGTTAATATCACCACAAATCTCATCAAACTGTTTGAAATATTGGAAAGCATCAAGTTCATACTGGCAGACATACAATTTCCAAAATTTAATTCACCTTTACAAACTCTAATGTTGTCATTGGCAACAAATACTATCAGTCATTTTCCTTGAAGTAACAAACTCTCTTTGTTGATTTTCAAGGAAATGTTCGCCAAATGCGTTAAGTCTGAATAGTCATAGCTTGTCTGTCAGTCATTCTTTTAATGATGTTCTGTGAAAAAAAAGGGAGGGGGCTAGTTTAATTTACAACTCACATAAATGCTTTTTCTTAAGGCAATCATCATACTTTAATAAGCAGTGGGAGAGCTTTATGTATACTTCCTATTTCATCAAACAGAATATTAGTAAGTCATATTCTCAAGGACTGAGATTCAATAACATTAACAATTATTGCCCACTCCCCTCGCCTGTGGTTAAAGTGAGCCAGATCCACATGGCAGACTGCACTGTTCGAATCTTGGCCTTAGTAGCTTTGAGGAGAAGCATGCCCAAAGTCCCAACAGGATGGGGAAATGCAGGAGAAGGAACTGCAGTGTGACCTAGTAGGGGGTGCTTTCTCCCTCTGTCTCTCTCTGGCAACACACGTGTCCTCTAACATTTAAAATAATACCATTAATAATTTTACTACCTCATTAAGGATATACTTAGGTAAAACAGGCTTTAGGGGTTGTTGGTTTGTTTTTTGGGTTTTTTTTTTTGGAAGGGGGAATTTGTTTTGTTTGTGGTCTGTAGAATACAGTGACTGCTAGTACAGTTAGTGCCCCCCTTTGATTAATGCTAAGGTACCAGCCACGTTACTCATCATTGCTTTTGCCTCCTTACTGCTTATGTTAACCCTGTGAAAAAGGCCAATAATAACCTATGTAGCATGAAAATAGTTCTCAGATGCCTGCTGGTGTTCCTCCACCACACACTGAGAACTATATGACAAGACCATCACCATAGCCCGCTATTTAACCTCTACAATCTGTTCTCCCCATAACACTGAATCAAACCATATTATTCTTGCTCTATACAGAACTTCCCATGGACTTATCTCACGCAGAGCAGTGTGGCCTATCCTGAACGCTCCGATCTTGTTTCATACCACTTTCTCAATTGTTCACCTCCCTCAAATCTGTTGGTTTCTTATTCTTGAACTCTTCACGCATGCTCTGCTCTCCAAGTCACACTGGTACTCTTTCTGCATGAACAATTGTTTCCTCAGCAATTTGCGTGGTTTATTTTCTCTCTTCATTTGCATTTCTATTTACATATCCCCTTATAGAAAGGCCTCCTCTCACCACAATCTACAACTGTACTTTCGTCATCCTTTAAACCCGTTGCTTACTTTTATTTTGGCTGCTTGTTTATCTAACTTCCCCCACACTCCAAAACACAACAGCTCTATATAAGCAAAGATTTGTTTTTTTCTTGCTGCTTTTTCCTCAATGAAAGGAATATAATAGGCATGCAATAGAAATTTCTTGAGTAAATGAATAAACTTAATTCAAATCAACCCACCAAGGTGAGTTCCAAGGAACATACTTCATTGAGACATAGCCAACACAGTGTTTTTAAATGAAAGATCACAGATAAACAGCATCAAATTAATTTAGGATTCTTTTTAAGGTACAAAGCTTAGCACCACCCTTCCACCAAAGAGTCTTACTCAGTTGGTCTAGGGTGAAAAGAGAGAGAATGTAAAATACAAAATTTCACAGGTAATTTGAGAGCTGTCACTTTGGGACGTGATTGCTAAGATGACTGTGGTTAGGTAGTTTATTTTGGGGATGATGAAAATACTTTAAAATTTAACAGCGGTTAACAAATGGCTAATATTAATAATTGAAATTCTACTATAATGCAGTAGCTCAAGTATATGCTTCTCAAATCCTAAGTATGCGAAGTATATATTCTAGTCAACCATATCATGTCGCAAAATAACAAGAGAAGCTTTCAAGGACAGGGATCAAATAAGCCTCTTGGTTAATCCTTTCTTTCATATCCTCTGGAATTAACTTATGAAATAACTATATTATTCTTAAGTTAGTCCTCATTAGCAACAGGGTTTTTCTGGCGAAATTAAGGTCTGAGGAAGGACATTTAGAAGAAAAATACACAAAGCACTAATGGGACAAAGAAATGTGGTATTATCTGTTGAAGGTATTTTATAGTTTTATCAACTGGAGTAGGAAGAAATGTTTACATGTTGAAATATTCACTTTGTAAGCTAAATGATGTGATTGAATGTATAAAAGAAAATGAAATTTAAAAAATGTAAATTAAAAAAAGAACCATTTTGGGGACGAGCTGTTAGCGTAATGGCTATGTCGCTGAACCCCCATGTCATCGACTGTGGTTTGAGCCCAGGACCCAGTGGCTTAAACTCATGCCAGACATGTGTGCATATGTGCCCAAGATCCCAAGAGGAGAATGGAGGAGAAGGGATGGCGGCATGGCCACGCCCTGGGCGTGGGGGAGGTGGTGATTTTTCGCTTTCTATCTCTCTGTCTGTCTTTCTGGAGATTGCATGCACCCTATAGCAAAAAACTCTCAGAAAAAAAAAAAAAAGAAAAAGAACCATTTTGGCCACAAACACATAAGCAGGGGTTCTCATGGAAGCTGGGGTTCAATTCCTAGACAGTCTGGGGGCAGTGGTATGCATCTGCAGACTTAGGTAACTGGGAGGCTGAGTCAGGATAATGCAACACAGTGCAAGCCCATCAAAATGTGGTCCCTGTCATTTAAAAACAAAAAATCATTTTCTTAAGTATATCATGAGAGGGTAATGATGCTAGGCAGAAACATTTATTTTTCTGTGATTTTTCTCTGATGCATTCAAATGGTATTCAATGTGCCAATGTTCTTTCATTGCAACATCAAAGCATCTAATTTACTATTTATACTTTATTTTCACAATAAACGAATTGTCCAGACTAACATTATATAGCAAATGACTTTAATTTTTTTTTATTGTGGTAAAATACACATATCACAAATTTATCATTTTAACAATGCTTAAGTGTACAGTTCAATGGCATTAAGTTACATTCACATCACTGAGGAACCATCACAGCAAATGACTTTCACATAAATAATTCAGTAGGAAATTAAAATATATAATCAAATCTACAAAAGTATCTTCAATTATTAAAGCATAATCATAGTTCTGATGCAAAACATCATCACGGGCTTCAGATAAACTGGCAATCCTATTGATAAATTCCTGACATTGTTATTTATGAAACTATATTTTAAAATGTATTTACACTTCTAATTTCCTTTTTTTGACCCAAAGATTTTCACCCAGATTTCATATTGAAAATAAATTCATTGATGCATCATGAGACAGATTGCATATTAAGTATATTAAATGTCAGGCTTGTTATTCTAGTTTCATTCGAAAAACAAACTTTTCCATAAGGCACAGACAGATGTTGGAAAGATAATAGCAGCTGTGACCAAGAATACATTTTCATTAAGAAAAAAATGACAGTATTTTTCTTTAGTGGATAAGGTTATTAATAGCTCTTTGGAAGTATTAGACAGAAGTCATAACAAGATTTTTTTTTTTTTCTTTTGGAGAGGTTTTCGCTATAGGGTGTACGCACTTGCCACAAAGACAGAGACAGAGAGACAGAAAGTGAGAAATCACCCCCCGGGGGTATAGACATGTCATAATCCCTTCTCCATTCTTGGGCACACACACACACATGCCCGGCGTGAGTTTAAGCCACCAGGTCTAGGACTCAAACCACAGTTAACTACATGGGAGTCCAGCGACATAGCCATTACGCCAACTACTGGTCCCAAAATTTAAAACATTTTAAAAAGAAATGATACTATAAACTAATTTTACTATATCTAAAAATTAAAAATCTTAATTGTCTAATTTTTAAAAATATCTTATGTTTTACTATTTTGAATGTTTAAAATGGTCTTTGTGTTTTAGAATACTTTTTTTTTTAAGGATATTTTTGCTATAAGGCATTGTATTTGTCAGAGACACAGACAGACAGAAAGTGAGAAATCATCCTCCCCCTAGGGGGGAGGGCCATGCTGCAATCCCTCCTCTATTCTCCTCTTGGGATTTTGGGCATATGCACACACGTACCCAGTATGAGTTTAAGCCGCTGGGTCCGGGACTCAAACCATGGTCAACTACGTGGGAATCCAATGATGTAACCATTACGCCATCTTCTGGTCCCCCTTTAAAATACTTTTAAATTTTGTTTTGACTGATAGGCATGCTATTCCTTCTGGATAAAGAAATGTAATACACTGAAAAGATACATGCTATTCAATGTAAAATAAATAAGATTATGATAATAATAAATAAGAATTTAAAAAATAAATTCTTTTAAATGACCTTTAAGTTATTTTGTTTTCTTTTTTTTTTTTAAGTTATTTTGTTTTCTATGAAGTACACATAGTACCACTTAGAGCAATATGTACCTCTAACTGAAGAATCCAAATCACTTCTATGAGTTGACTTTCAGCTCCAAAATACTTCTATGAATGTAAACTGAGGATTCTATTGTTCTTTGTTGACCACAGGAGATGTTTTCTCCAGTAGCTATGGTAAGGTATCAAGTCATCATCTCATTGTAAAGTTGCACCTCTTATACCATTGTAATGCTCTTAGAATTATTTTCTTTCATGGAAGGAAAACAACGAGTGTTATTTCCAGGTGTTAGGAGGGTGTTTTACTTTCTCTTCTTTCTTATTCTTTTTCTTTTTTCAGTTAAATTTTATTTCCTTTATTCTCAGAGTGCCCAAGTACTTCCTAGAGAGAAAGAGAAAAGAAAAAAAAAAGAAAAAAGAGAGAGAAGAGAAAAAGCATCCCCCAGTGGGCTACAGTCATGCTGTAGTCCTTTTCCCTTCATTTCTCTTTCCTGTTAAGATTTGGGACACAAACTCACATACACAAATTCACATGCTTGGAAAACTCAGCATGTTTTTTAAGCCTCTCTTGTGGGTTAGTCAGATGTGGGATCTGGCTTCCTATCTTCCTGACTTAAGCACTGCACTATGGGCCCAGTCCTGTTTAACTCTTTTTTTTTTTTTTTTTTTTGTTAGAGAGAGTTTGTTTGTTTATTTTGCCATAGGGGGAATGTGTTCACTGAAGAAACAGAGAGAGAGAAAGTGAGAAATCACCCTCCAGGGGGATGTCCACACTGCAATCCCTTCCCCTCCCTTCTCCTTTCAGGATTTTGGGCACACTCAACACACGTTAAGGTCTGAGTTTCAAGCCTTAACCACTATACCAGTCACTGGTCCTGTTCCTGTCTTGTTCTTGAACTGAAACCTCTGAAACCTATTGAAGTTAATCCTATATACTGTCTACGACCATTGTTGTTGTATAGAGAGAGAGACAGACAGACCAGACAGAGGCGGTGAGAGGGAAAGTGAGAAATCACTTCCCCATGGGATGGCCATGCCGTAATCTCTTCTCCTCCATTCTCTGGGATCTTGGGTACACACACACATGTGCCCTGAGTGAGTTTCAAGTCACCAAGTCTGGGACTTGAACCGTGGTCAGTCATGTGGGAGTCCAGTGACATAACCGTTATACCATCTGCTGGCTATTATGACCACTGACTTAATATTTAAATCCCAGCAGAACTCTACCAAGAATATATACATAATAGAATTTATGTGTTAAATTGTCTGTGTGGCTCACGGAGCTTCAGTCACGATTACTCAGGATTGATATAGTCACATATGGAGACTGTGCGATTTGGCATAAATGGTTAAATACAATTGTCCCTTGCCCCACCCCCGTCCATCCACCACCACTACCACCATCACTGCCCTTTACAGAAGCCCAAATCCACAGATGCTCAATTCCCTTATAGAAAATGGCTTCATATTTGCATGTAACCTATGCACAACGTCCTGTATACTTTAAATCATGGCAGAGTGGTAGCGGTGCTGGAGTTCCATATGATTGACTCTAATTCAAGTCCAGGACCGTCAGCTTCAAACTCATCCTGGGCACATGTGTGTGCATGCCCAAGATCCTGAGAGAAAAATGGAGAAGAGATTGCAGCATGGCCATCCCTCCAGGGGGTGATTTCTCACTTTCTCTGTGTGTGTCTCTCTTTGTGTCTCTGGTGAGTGCATGTGTCCTATAGCAACAAAATCTCTCTTTAAAAAGCCATTTCTAAATTACTTATGATACCTAATACGATGTAAATATTTGTTATTTTGTATTGCCTAGGAAATGACAAGAAAGAGTTCTATACATGCTCAGTACAGATGCAGCCAGTTTGCTTTTTAAGAAAATACCCTCAATCTGTGGTTGGTTGAATATGTGGAGGCTGAACCCATGGATAGAGGATAGACTGCAGTCAGTTAATGAGTTATTGACTACCACTATGGGCCAGACACCGTGTTTTTGTTTTTTGTTTTTTGGGTTTTTTGGGGGTGTTTTTGGAGAGGTTTTTGATATAGGGTGCATGTGCTCGATGGAAAGACAGAGAGAGGCAGAGAGATAGAAAGAGAGAAATCAGCCCCCAGGGGGGATGGTCACATTGCAATCCCTTCTCCTCCATTCTCGTCTCAGGATCCTGGGCATGCACGCACACGTGCCCAGCATGAGCTTAAGCCACCGGGTCCAGGACTCGAACCACGGTCAACTACAAGGGAGTTCAGCAACATAGCCATTATGCTAACTGCTAGTCCCTGGGCCAGGCACTGTTATAAACCCTGGGATCCAATAGTGAGCAAATACTACTACTATTAATGTCATAGTTATACAGAATGGCCAATAATGCCTTATGTGAAACCTCTTAGTGTACATCTTTTTGTGTGGAAAGACATCAGAAGTTGTATATTTGTCTTTTGTATCTTAGTGTTGCCCTTAGTCCTGTAATACACTAGTTTAAAATTTTAAAATTCTTTATTTGTATGCATATGACACCTCAAATTATGATGGAATGAGGTATGCTATCAGCCACTAAATACATCTCAATGCAGAAGTCCATTTTCAGCATAGATCCGGTAACAAGTCGGTCTCCTCCAGTGAGTGAGCAGAAAATGAGATTCCCTTTGCCTCAGCACATTAGAGAATGCAAAGCACTCAGGCTGAAATCACAGAGTCAGCTCCCAGGAAGCATAGACATAAATGATTCCTAGAGTAATCAGTAACACACATTTTGCAGAATTAACTTTTTAGGAAAGATGCTATATATATCATTTTAGAGACTGATGTTTACAGTGAACCTTGGGGCTGAACAGTGGCAGAGAGGTAATGCAACTCTCTACAAGGCTGACCCACAAGGGAAAGTTCTTGATTCGTGCTCAGAGACTTCCCAGAGTATGCCAGGTGTTCCTGCCCATGGTCTGAGGCTGGCTGAAGGGGGGGTGGAATGACTCCATTGAGGGTACTTGTCTCTCTCTCTCTCTCTGTCTGTCTCTCCCACTCATGAAAGAAATACCCTTTTTTTTAAGAACAAAAAATATGGGAACCATCAGTTAGCGTAATGGCTATGTCACTGGATTCCCACGTAGTCGACTGTGGTTCGCGTCCCGGACCCGGTGGCTTAAAACTCACGCCGGGCACGTGTGCGTGTGTGCCCAAGATCCCGAGAGGAGAATGGAGGAGAAGGGATTGCGGCGTGACCATCCCCCCTGGGGGGTGATTTCTCGCTTTCTGTCTCTCTGTCTCTCTCTGTCTGTCTGGCGAGCGCACGCGCCCTATAGCGAAAAACCTCTCAAAAAAGAACAAAAAATATTAAAATAAAATGAACCTTGAGGAAACAATCAGCCAAACCCAAAATGTAGGAAATTCTACAAGATAAATCACCTGATTTCTTTAATAGATGAATGGCAAAAGGAGGAAGGGGGGGAGAACGGAAGGAGGGAAGGTTATAATGGATCAGCTACAACATATAACCTTTTTATCATCCTGACTCCTCCAAACTCATAGAAAAAGACACTCATAAGACCAAGGAAAACTAAACACATATTAGACATTAGATAATATTAAGAACATATTATATATTCTGAGGATGCGATAATGGAATTATAGTCATATTTTAAAGGTCATATATATTAGAGATAAATATTTGTATAGTTATCAATATACTAATGTCAGATACTTGATTTTAAATATTCCAGATATATTCATTTTATCTTTACAGTTTAAAACTAACTAGAAAAAAATAAAGGGAATCTTGAATCATGGTTTTTGGACTTTTTAATTTTTTCCATAGGGTGCCTGCACCTGCCAGAGAGGCAGAGAGAGAGGGAAAGTAAGGAATCATCCCCTCCTCCATGGGGGATGGTCACAGCACAATGCCTTCTTCATTCTCCTCTTGGGATTTTGGGCATGCGTGCACACACATTCAGTGTGATTTTCAGCTTCAGGTTGGGGACAAAACTACAGAGTTGGTCATGCAGGATCCAGCACCTTAACCCCCATACCATCTGCTGGCCAGTTGACCAGTGTGTTTTAATGGGGCCTAAATAAATACAAATCGTATTCTTGTCTCAGCTTCATTTCTTGCAAAAATGCCAGCTGAGAGAAAAGTTTACATGAGAATAATTTACACGTGATGTGATTGCAGGGGTCCATATTGAGACTCAGAGGGAGAAATGGAAAAGAAGAAAAAACCAGTGCATATTGATTTCTGTACCACTTTTGGGTGACAGGGGACTTAGTCCTGCAAGAATATCTGAAAATCCCATGAAATCTATCTCAGAACCAGCCACTGGGGAAAGCAAAAGAAAAGCATGCATCAAGTCCCTTCCCTGTTGGTCAAAGGTTAGGTAACAAGGATGACACCTCTGCACAAGCATGGATGCTGAATGCTGAGAGATCCTGGGGCGATCTGATGACTAGGCCTAATAGAAGCCCTTGAGGTAAGAGGCGCTTGGTTTGAGCCTGAGGCAATAAGCTGCCAGTTGGCACCTAGTGAATGAGGTTAAAGACATCATGATAACTAGTCTCCACAGCTAGGGTCTGAATAAAAGGATTGAAAGTGGCACACAAGAGTTGTTAGGACACGGTTGAGAGGGGGAACCAGGGGGGTACAGCAAGTGGTGTAGTGGTTAAGGCCCTGGACGCCCACGTGGCTGACCACAGTTTGAGTCCCAGAGGTTTGAAACTTATGCCAGGCACATGTGTATGCATGCCCAAAATCCCAACAGGAGAATGGAGAGAAGAGACTGCAGTCTGGCCAACCTTCCTGAAGGAGTGGTGATTTCTCACTTTTTCTCTCTGTCTCTCATCATCTCTCCAGCAAGTGCACATGCCCCATAGCAAAAATCTCTCTAAAATAAATAAATAAATAAGGATACAGTCCAGTCTTTGTGTTGGCTGCCCATCTCTCTTTTCGCTTTTCATTAAGTTTACATAGTACCTTCAGTACAGTGTCCAGGCAGAATCTCTTCGAAGATTAAATGAAAGTTAAGTTAGTGAAACAACTGCAGCTTCTAGTGCTGCACCCGATACAAGGCAAAAGTTGACATTATTTCTCTCTCTCCTCCATGACCAATTCAAGACTGCTCTGTCCCTGGGCCTGACACCATGGCTGGTCCATGTTGATTGTCTTAGGGGTGGCGCAGCTCTTCATCCCCAAGGGGTTTGTGCCCTAGACTTCCTTGCACTTGTCAGGCTGTGGCTGCTGCAAGTTGCCATTCACAATTTACTATCACTGGACACAGTAGCACCAAGACACTCAGGGAAGATTCCCTAGGCATCCTTTAGGTCCCAGATAAATATTTTCCTATCTTTGTTTTGTAGCAAAACATCTAGCTCCTCACAGTAAAAAATCAGAAACAATTACCACTACTAGTACAAAACACCTTTCTTGGCCTGCTATTCAATTTCAGGACCATAAGTACTCAAACCTAATAAGGTACAGGTAACCAGTACTACTCGGGATGTAGTACTGAATGTGGTAAACAGCACAGTGTTCAAGGTCACAGTCTAATTAGCAGCAGAAGGTGACATGTTACACTTCTGTAAACTTGATCTTGAATCACCAATTACCTTAAAATACAAATAAAAACAAACCAAAAAATAGGTTGGTGAACATGTCTCAAGATATATGACTGATTTAGATCTTCTTTCCATAAATCATTTTAGAAAACTCTACTAAGTATTGTTGTTCATTTTACTTTCTAAGATAAGTTATACTTTTTCTCACTCAAAAAGGATTTGAAGGAGATGTGTTAGAGCACTTGTTCCTTTTGAGCAAGTGTGAACAGAACCTGAGAAAGCTTATTTAACAGAAGTGTTGAGTCTTATAAACCTCATCAGTTATGTTTACTCTAAATGCATTTGTTTATTTGATAATAGTACAACTCCCTCTATTTATTTTGTGCATATCTATTATAAACTAGTCTATAAACTGGCCTTAATCCCCACAGTAATCCTGAAAGGTAGGAAACTGATACAAGAAGTTACTTGTCCAAATTCAGGTACTAGACACCTAAACCAGAAGTCCAATTAGACCTGTTGCCTTCAGTATCACCACTGGAATGGGAAAAGGTATTGTTCAACTTATATTTGCAAATGTTGTGGGGAATCTGTTTAGGTTTGGCATTTGGGGGTTGCCATTTGTGATTTCAGACTAAGAACAGAAGTATAATAAAGAATAGAGAAGTAATCCACACTGATGCTTTCAAACAGCCAACGTTTGCATTATTCCATTATTACGGCCTTTTCCATCATAGACAAAAGCAGAAGTCCATGTATAATTTTTACAGATTGTGAAATAAATCGAGTCCTTATTGAACATAGACAAAGGGTTGTTTTTTAAGTCAGAACAGTCCAGTTTTTCTTTTGTTTTTTTTCCCCTTGGGATTTTGATAGGTGCTGCAAAGTTGGGAAAAAACAGACCGAGCATAATTATTTCAGGGGCAGAATATTTCCCCCCCCCTTATTCATGATAAAACATGTGTGTGTGTGTGTGAGAGAGAGAGAGAGAGAGAGAGAGAGAGAGAGAGAGAGAAAGGGAGAAAGAGAGAGAGAAATGAGGATCCTCTGGGGGTTTGATGTCCTTCCTCCAGTCCCCCAGCCCATTGGATCCTGGACACTCTTGAACATGCCTGGTGTGTTTCACGCTGACCAAGCAAGGTATTCATACTGTAGTTCCCATGTAGATTGTCTCCCCTTGAGAAATGCTTTACTATCGCTCTGGGGAACTAGCCCCAGGGTCATCATCCTTACAACACAACCAAGCAGTTCAGGCAACTTAGCCTTTAAATTCTGCAATTTTTGTGGGTATCCCTTTAGTCTTCCTATAGATTTGAAAAAGATATTATCATCTTCTTCCAATGAATTTGTCTTTAATTTTCATTACATTAGACAGTCAACTCCTGTTGCTAGCAATCAAAGAAGCTAACCAATATATAATTACATGCCTCGGTGACCATTTCTTTCTCCAAATACCAATGGTATGGACAGTCCATATCACAATTCAACATGAATGTGCTCTAATTCTAATTCAATGAACACTGCCCCTCGATGAATATAAATTACTTGGGAATTTCTATTATGACTCTGTGGGGTTTCCTCATACGACCTAGCACAGGGTTGTGTACTAAACACACCATCAGTGTTGACTACAGCTGAAGGATAGACTTTAAAGATATATTAAAATGAATAAGATGGCAAGGTGTGGTGTGGTGGGTAAGGAAGAGGAAAGGAACATAAAGACAAGGATTGCCAACCCAGACATGCAAAGCCTTCACCTTATGCTCTGCTTCAACCTGTTCGTGACTATCACAAAGACATCATCTCCACTGGACAGCTATGCAGGCTAACAATAAGCACATGAAAACAATCAAGCTGCTCCTGTCAGCTTGTGTTTATTCAAACCTACTCTCTCCTACCAGGGGAAAAAGCTGGGCTCATGGGACACTCATGGAATAATGAATCATGACCACATGTTTTGGATTAAAAATAAAAAGTTACATAGAGTAGTATTCCCCTGTTTCACCAGTATTAACAATAATTGAAAATATTAAGGAAATTGCCAGGAAGAAAATGACAATCTTTTATTAGATTCTATAATATAGTATTGTTGACATTATTTCTCTCTCTCCTCCATGACCAATTCAAGACTGCTCTGTCCCTGGGCCTGACACCATGGCTGGTCCATGTTGATTGTCTTAGGGGTGGCGCAGCTCTTCATCCCCAAGGGGTTTGTGCCCTAGACTTCCTTGCACTTGTCAGGCTGTGGCTGCTGCAAGTTGCCATTCACAATTTACTATCACTGGACACAGTAGCACCAAGACACTCAGGGAAGATTCCCTAGGCATCCTTTAGGTCCCAGATAAATATTTTCCTATCTTTGTTTTGTAGCAAAACATCTAGCTCCTCACAGTAAAAAATCAGAAACAATTACCACTACTAGTACAAAACACCTTTCTTGGCCTGCTATTCAATTTCAGGACCATAAGTACTCAAACCTAATAAGGTACAGGTAACCAGTACTACTCGGGATGTAGTACTGAATGTGGTAAACAGCACAGTGTTCAAGGTCACAGTCTAATTAGCAGCAGAAGGTGACATGTTACACTTCTGTAAACTTGATCTTGAATCACCAATTACCTTAAAATACAAATAAAAACAAACCAAAAAATAGGTTGGTGAACATGTCTCAAGATATATGACTGATTTAGATCTTCTTTCCATAAATCATTTTAGAAAACTCTACTAAGTATTGTTGTTCATTTTACTTTCTAAGATAAGTTATACTTTTTCTCACTCAAAAAGGATTTGAAGGAGATGTGTTAGAGCACTTGTTCCTTTTGAGCAAGTGTGAACAGAACCTGAGAAAGCTTATTTAACAGAAGTGTTGAGTCTTATAAACCTCATCAGTTATGTTTACTCTAAATGCATTTGTTTATTTGATAATAGTACAACTCCCTCTATTTATTTTGTGCATATCTATTATAAACTAGTCTATAAACTGGCCTTAATCCCCACAGTAATCCTGAAAGGTAGGAAACTGATACAAGAAGTTACTTGTCCAAATTCAGGTACTAGACACCTAAACCAGAAGTCCAATTAGACCTGTTGCCTTCAGTATCACCACTGGAATGGGAAAAGGTATTGTTCAACTTATATTTGCAAATGTTGTGGGGAATCTGTTTAGGTTTGGCATTTGGGGGTTGCCATTTGTGATTTCAGACTAAGAACAGAAGTATAATAAAGAATAGAGAAGTAATCCACACTGATGCTTTCAAACAGCCAACGTTTGCATTATTCCATTATTACGGCCTTTTCCATCATAGACAAAAGCAGAAGTCCATGTATAATTTTTACAGATTGTGAAATAAATCGAGTCCTTATTGAACATAGACAAAGGGTTGTTTTTTAAGTCAGAACAGTCCAGTTTTTCTTTTGTTTTTTTCCCCCTGGGATTTTGATAGGTGCTGCAAAGTTGGGAAAAAACAGACCGAGCATAATTATTTCAGGGGCAGAATATTTCCCCCCCCCTTATTCATGATAAAACATGTGTGTGTGTGTGTGTGTGTGTGTGTGTGTGAGAGAGAGAGAGAGAGAGAGAGAGAGAGAAAGGGAGAAAGAGAGAGAGAAATGAGGATCCTCTGGGGGTTTGATGTCCTTCCTCCAGTCCCCCAGCCCATTGGATCCTGGACACTCTTGAACATGCCTGGTGTGTTTCACGCTGACCAAGCAAGGTATTCATACTGTAGTTCCCATGTAGATTGTCTCCCCTTGAGAAATGCTTTACTATCGCTCTGGGGAACTAGCCCCAGGGTCATCATCCTTACAACACAACCAAGCAGTTCAGGCAACTTAGCCTTTAAATTCTGCAATTTTTGTGGGTATCCCTTTAGTCTTCCTATAGATTTGAAAAAGATATTATCATCTTCTTCCAATGAATTTGTCTTTAATTTTCATTACATTAGACAGTCAACTCCTGTTGCTAGCAATCAAAGAAGCTAACCAATATATAATTACATGCCTCGGTGACCATTTCTTTCTCCAAATACCAATGGTATGGACAGTCCATATCACAATTCAACATGAATGTGCTCTAATTCTAATTCAATGAACACTGCCCCTCGATGAATATAAATTACTTGGGAATTTCTATTATGACTCTGTGGGGTTTCCTCATACGACCTAGCACAGGGTTGTGTACTAAACACACCATCAGTGTTGACTACAGCTGAAGGATAGACTTTAAAGATATATTAAAATGAATAAGATGGCAAGGTGTGGTGTGGTGGGTAAGGAAGAGGAAAGGAACATAAAGACAAGGATTGCCAACCCAGACATGCAAAGCCTTCACCTTATGCTCTGCTTCAACCTGTTCGTGACTATCACAAAGACATCATCTCCACTGGACAGCTATGCAGGCTAACAATAAGCACATGAAAACAATCAAGCTGCTCCTGTCAGCTTGTGTTTATTCAAACCTACTCTCTCCTACCAGGGGAAAAAGCTGGGCTCATGGGACACTCATGGAATAATGAATCATGACCACATGTTTTGGATTAAAAATAAAAAGTTACATAGAGTAGTATTCCCCTGTTTCACCAGTATTAACAATAATTGAAAATATTAAGGAAATTGCCAGGAAGAAAATGACAATCTTTTATTAGATTCTATAATATAGTATTGTGAATAGTTTTTGAAATTGTGGCAGAATGCCTATTTTCCTCAGCTTGCAGAATATAAACCATTTATTTCTCAAAACACTCAATAGAAAAGGGTGATTACTTCTAGTATATTGAATTATTGAAGGAGTCCCTGTTCTACTGCTGAAGTTATTCCAGGATATGAATAAAGAACAGTTGTTTGTTATTTACAAGGCATGGTTGTTCTCACTTGAATACTGAGAAAACAAAAAAGAAGAAACAATGTTTAGATTTTTGGAAAATAGTAACTCTTCTGTTTGAATAGTGTAATATCTATTGTTTCATGTTTTTTTTTTCTACATAAATGCATGCCTTTTAACAAATGTGAGGGTAACTATGTCAGAACCGTCTCATTTACCTTGAAATGCATTAAACATTACCTCACTAGGCCTACCATATTTTTCTTCATTCCAATAATTTCCTTTGAAATTTTCCCTAAAGACTATCATTACAGCAAAGTACATAAGAGATAGCTAAGTTAAGCATACCTTGGAATTTTTTCATAAAGAACTTTTTTTTTGAAACTAGTAATTGTCTGTGAAGCCATACCATTTTGAACGACACTCATGAAGTCAGACTACTACAAAACAGCATAAATAATTATTTAAAGAATTAATCCAGGAACTATATCAAATAGTATGAAAAGGGGCCCAGCTTCAGTTGTGCGAGCTGCTAAAACTCCGTGTTCCTCAGGTTGGGACCACATAGGAAGTTTGGGTTTGATACCTGGTTCAACCTAAAAGCAGAGTGTGGGGGCGTGCACCTATGATTCCAGTTGGGAGGCTGAGTCAAAAGGATCACAGGGAAAAAAAAAAAAAACAGTGGAAAGAAAAAAAAATGAAAACAAGGGCTGGAAGAAACAAAGCTAGCTAAGTCTGATCCAGCAGAAAGTGTGTGTTGGGGGGGGGGGACGGGAGAGAATCCAGAGCAAAATTAAGAATATCATAAATCCAAGATGTTTGCCTGATTCTTCTTAGGGTAGCAAAAAAAAAAAAAAGATTGCATTTACTTCTTTTGTATCCAACCATAAGACTTGAGTCAGCCAAAAGCATTACTTACATATATGTGTATGTTTATTCAAGTGAAGTGTTTTCCAAGCCTCCAAGGTCAACATTCAAATTGTGTGGTCGGCCATATGGGATCCAGCTACCTAATCACAAGGCCATGAGGCTGGCCTTAGTGAGTTTACTGTTGAGTGAGAGTTTCTTCATTACCAAGATACCAAAAAAAAAGACATTTATTATTTTCCTCCTAGAGTTTCTATAGTACTGTAACAACAGGATTTCGCTCTTGTGATAGTTGGTAATAATTGTTTCAGATAAATGTATCTTAGAGCCTGGTGGAGAGTAAGCAAACACATTTATGAAGATATTTCAAAATCTATGAATGATCTTGCCAAGATAAAGTGTTACTTTGTTTTTACCTTGCATCATTAGACTGCTCTTTACCTGCCATTAAAGGAATGCTATTGTAAGCAGACACTAACTCCATGGCAACATATAGGTCATCATTTTCCTTTCAAAACCTGGGAAATGCCACTTCTCTGAAAAGAGAAAAATGCTCAAGCATCTTTTCTTTTAGTAACAGATTACACAACTAGTGGCAAAGGATATGTTTCAACATGTTTAAACTAAAAGGTATTACTGGGTCATTCAAGGACTTAAACAGGAAAGGACAGCCTTGACAAAGGGAGTCAGAGCAGAAGAAATACAGATTTCCTCCCAGCCTTGGGTACAAGCAGACTACCCAGAGACTCCCAGCAGGTAACAGGGGAAATCTCACTACTTTCCTTTTGCTTATCTCATGGAAAGCTTTGGAAAAGATGGCAGAGTATAAAAAGATGATCTAATGTAATTAAACAATGTAAATACTGATCCTTTGATTTATTCACCCCATTGCTTACTTTCAGCTAAATGGTTCATATTATCCATTAAAAACGTATTACTTTTGGCCAGCTAGATCCCACATGGCCAATGGTGTGATACAAGTTCTGGACCTGGAGGCTTGGAAAACATGCCAGGTACATGTGCATTCATGCCCAAAATCCCAAAAAGTGAATGGAGAAGAAGGGATTGCAGCATGGATATTCCCCCTGTGGGTGTTTTCTCACCGTCCCCCAACTATCTCTCTATCTCTGATGAGCACACATGTCCTATGACAAATTTTAAAATAAAATTTTAAAAATTAATAAACGTTATTATTTTATAGACTGAACATAAATTTGGCATAAAAGACCTATAGCAGACAGACTTGGAATTTAGAGATGATTAATCCTCATTTTGTGGGTTTTAAAAAATTACTACTGGATCAGCAGGTGGTATAGGGGTTAAGACTCCCATGTGGCCAACTACAGTTCAAGTCCTGGACCGGACGACTTACTTTCTCATTTTCACTCTCTCTCTCAATCTGTCTCTCTCTGGTGAGTGAATGTGCCCTGTAGCAAATGAAAACTCATAATAATGATAAAGATAAATAAATGTCTGAAAAAAGTAATACTGTCTTTTTAATTTTTGCTAATAAAGTATGCATGAATATTCTTCATGCTCAAAGACTTTTCAATGGATATTTTAAAATACCATCTGACCTTTCTAAAGTAGTGTGAAAACTAGATGATCTTAAATAAAAATACATTAATAAATGGAAGCATTACATATTAATTCTTAAACATTATAAGGTGAATTATTAATTATTATAAGAAGAGCTTACTGATAAAATGAAGGTGGGAGATTAAAGAATCCTCCTGGTCTACTCAACTCTGTTTCTCTGACTACCTGAGGATATTCAGAGGCTAAGATTAAAAAGTTGAGTTTTTAAAAATTCTAAAGCACTCTGGAAAAATACTTAATTAAAATGGTATGGTAAGCCATTGGTAAGCCAGGCCACTTTGGCATGAGAAGTAACTCATGAAAACAATGGCTGTTTTCAGGAATGAGTGAAAATATACTTTAGGAAAATTATGGAGCGGAGGAGGAAATGTAAGAATATGTACACAGAAATAGTATATATGGAACTTTCATTAGAGGGTTTATTTTAGAAGCAGGTATTAAAAGCTCCAGAGAGGCTGGTGATAGCAGGATTAACAGTAAGGATAAAAATTACATGAGTTATTTTGAAATAGAAAAAAATATAATTACCATGTATTAGCAATTGAAGTGCTGGCAGGAGCAGAATACCATGCAAGTATATCGAAGACTAAATGAATGATTTATTTTCATAGACTCTAAAAGATCAGGGGAGACAGAAAAACATCAGAGGATCAAAAATAGCTTTGTTAAAAGTTTATCAATGGAGGGACCAGCAGATGGCATAACGGTTACATTGCTGGACTCCCATGTAGTCAAGCTCAGTTCAAGTCCCAGACTCAGTAGCTTAAAAGTCATGCCAGGTGCATGTGTGTGCATGCCCAAAATCCTGAGAGGAGAATGGAGAAGAAAAGACTGCAGGGTGGCCATCCCCCAGGGGATGATTTCTCATTTTCTGTCTCCCTGTCTCTCTGGTGAGTGCACATGACCTTTAACAAAAATCTATCTAAAGAAAAAAAAAGTTCATCAATGGAGAGACATCATCAAGATGGCCAACTGGAAGTATGGAGCACTCCTTGCTCTAGAAACAAGAAATAAAACAATTAATATATTATTACTTTTTTATTTTTTGGATATAGGGCATGTGTGCTCACCAGAGTCACTGAGAGAGAAAAATTGAGAAAGCACTCCCCAGGGGAGATGATTACATTACAATGACTTTTCCTCCATTCTCCTCTTGAGATTTTGGGCACACATGCGCACACACTGACTTTTTCAAGCCACTGGATCCAGGAGTTGAACTGCATTGTCTACTGTGTGGAATACAGCTACCTTCACCACACCACTGGCTAACCCAAATTATTATACTTTTAATGGAACACTGAAATCTAGCAAGCAAATGACTGGAGACTTCTGGAAACACAAGATAACATAGAGAGGGAAGTAAAACATCCAGCCAGATCACACTTCTCATTGCTGGGAAAGGTAAGTGAGAGATCCCCAACAGCTCCCATTATGCCTGTAGATGACTACAGTTCTATTTTTTTTTTTTTTTTTTTTGGAGAGGTTTTTTTTTTTTTGGAGAGGTTTTTGCTATAGGGCACGTGCACTTGCCAGAGAGACAGAGAGACAGAAAGAGAGAAATCACTCCCCGGGGGGCAGGGGGGGAATGGCCATACCACAATCCCTTCTCCTCCATTCTCCTCTCGGGATATTGGGCACACACGCACACACGCCGGGCATGAGTTTAAGCTACGGGGTCCGGGACTCGAACCACGGTCGGCTACATGGGAGTTCAGCGACATAGTCATTATGCTAACTGCTAGTTCTGATGACTACAGTTCTGACCATGGGAGAGCCCTAGCTCTCCTAGCAGGCCTTGAACTCAGTGAGGAAATTCCCTGATGTCCACATGGCTGAGTGACTCCACAGAAAGTATTCATGTAACCTCCATGCCATTGAACCCAAGCTCCTACTGCACAGTGCCATTTTAAATATAGTCACTGCAAGCATAAAGCCTACCCTAAGGGCTAGTACACCTTACCTTTCTTCCAGTCAGCAAGCTCTAGTCCTTGTTGCCATCACACCATATACAAACACACTATTACAGTTGCCACTCCAGCTAGACCATGGCCATGACTCCATTACCCAAGTTCATACAGCACCATACACTTCAGCAAACAGACGGTCCAGCATAGCAGAGGCTACACTCAGGACCAGGTGACCTGAAGCATATACTCCCCAGGGACTGTGGCACCCTGCTGCCATGGGTGACTGAGTCCCTTCCACCAATGGGTCTGCTGCCCCTTACACACACTCTCCAGGGACTAGAGGCCAACACTACCACCACAAACATTGTTGTTGGGACCACTGAAACATTTGAAGACACTGTTGATGTTGATTATAGCTGACGAATTCATAGGAAGACTACCCTATTCTGCCTTCTCAGAACTAAAGTCAAAGCATCCTACCCAAATGATATCGTAGGAATATCATCTTCAGGAAAAAGTCTTTCCCTGAAAAGGGAGAAACAGTAACTGCTCCATCAGACTCCATCAGATATACAGAGAACAAAATAGAAACACAAGAAGCATAGATGAACATGACTCTTCCAAAGGAACACTAATTCTCACAGAACACCAAGAACAGAAAACATATTTAAAGGCTGTAAAAGAACTCAAAATAATGATCTTAAAATAGGGCCAGCAGGTAGTGTGGAGGTTAAGGTGGCTGGGTCTCCAGGCCAACTCTGAGGTTCGTCTCTCTGACTTGCAGTTTGAAAACATTCAAGATCAGGTTTGTGTGCATGTGTGGTCCAAATCCTGAGAGGAGAACAGACGGAGAAGAGATTGTGGAATGCACATTCCCCCTCGGTGGTAAGTTTTCACTTTCCCTCTCTCTCTCTCTCTCTGTCTCTCTCTGGTGAGCACACACATTCTATAAAAACAAAACAACAACAACAAAAGACCTTAAAGAAACTTAATAAGATACATGAAAGGAATAGATAATTCAAGAAAATTCTTATTACATGAGGGATATTTATACTCTGAAGAACAGTTTTTCATTGCCAAAGAGATCATTTTCTTTGATATTAAATTTTGAAATTCAATTCATTAAGGCTCTTTAAAGATTTTTGTTGTTGTTGTTAGAGAGGTTTTTGCTATGTGGTATGTGTGCTCGCCAGAGAGGCAGAGACAGACAGAAAAACAGAAAAACAGAAAGCAAGAAATCATCCCCCAAGGCAGATGGTCATCTTTAAATCCCTTCTCCTCCATTCTCCTCTCAGAATTTTGGGCACACACACACACACACACACACACACACACACACACACACACACACACACACACACACACGTGCTGGCATCAATTTTAAGCTGCTGGGTCTGGGACTCAAACCATGGTTGACTACATGGGAGTCCAGTGATGTAACAATTACGCCATCTGCTGGTCCCAAGGCTCTCTGAAGTTTTTAATTCAGCATACAAGCCTATTTCATTTTAAATGTCAGCAGTTTCTGAGTAATATTTAGTAGGTCCCATTTAATATTTTTAAGCATTTAATATTAAATATTAAAAATTTTTATTTTAGTATTTAGTATTAAAATATTTCATTTAATATTTTAAAACATGTAAAAACTGTACCTATAAAATATTGGTATTTTAGTTGTCTGACTTAAAATCCTCTCAAGTACAAAAGTCATTTTTACAAAGATAATAAGTAAAGCTTTTAAATAATTTTATTCATAAGTCTGCTTAAATGTTTCAATATATACTTAATAAGGACTTCATTTGTCATAAAAATCACTCACTTATTTTAAATTGAAATTAATGCATGACATATTGCTGTAAAAAAGCCCCAATTTTTCATTACGAGGTCATTCCAAATATGCTCAGATTCATAATACAGAAACATTAATATGATGACTCTGAATCTCTTTAACACTTCTGTACTTAGTTCTAAATATTCTAATAGTTGAAAGATACTTGATAAGGAAATCATTATGTCTTTTTTTTTGGAGAGGTTTTTTTTTGTTGTTGTTGTTATAGGGCACGTGTGCTGCCAGAAAGACAGAGAGAGAAGAGACAGAAAGCAAGAAATCACCTCCCATGGGGGATGGCCATGCTGCAATCCTTTCTCCTCCATTCCCCTCTCAGGATCTTGGGCACACATGCACACATGCCTGGCATGAGTTTAAGCCACCAGATCCAGGACTTGAACCGTGGTCAACTACATGGGAGTCCAACGACACAGCCATTATGCCAACTGTTGCTTCCAGGAAATCATTATGTCTTCACAAGCAAATTACAGCAAATTTTTTACCAATGCTTGAGTTTCACAGTCAGAGCTTTCCACTCTGATACTAGCTAGATCTTCATTAGGGTCTGACAGGACAGATTTAGCATTGCTTGTCCCTATAAATCACATCACTAGTTCAATTACAGGGATCTGCATCTTCTACCAACTCAGGGGGCTCATGGCTCCAGTTTAGCTGTTTATATAATGTGATTGTACTTTGTAAGAACTCAAAACATCAATATGTATTTTCTGGCTACCTTTGATATATCGGGTTGTTGGGAAAATCATGATGCAGTTTTGCATAGAAAAACACATCATGTCTTTCCCAACAACCTAATAGAAGGAGTCTTAGCATAAAACAAATACTTTCAGGGCCAGCAGGTGGCATGGTGGTTAAGGTGCTGGATGCCCACATAGCCAACTGTGGTTCAAATCCTAGACCTGGCAGTTTGGAAAAAAATCATGCTGGGCACGTGAGTGTGCGCATGTCCAAAATCCAAAGGGGAGAAGGGATTGTGACATGGCCATCGCCCCAGGGGGTGATTAATCACTTTCCTTCTCTCTGCCTCTCTCTGTCTCTCTTTCAAGTCGCATGCACTATGGCAAAAAAAATCTTTAAAATTATACATATATGTGCTTTCTATTTTTTAGGACATATAACTCTTATGAATATTACAATGATAAACAATTCAATTTCAAATATTTTAAGGGCTTAGTGTGATAATTTGATTACAACTTTTGAATTAGTCTGGATTCAAGTGTTCTACATGTAACAAAAAGTTGAAAGATCAATGGTTTTTTAAAGTAGCGCTTTTAATTTTCTCACATGTGAGGAATATAGATCTGGGCAGGAAGTGGCTGAAACGGCAGTTTCATGATAATATCAGACATATAATTTCATCTAGCCCTCCTATCCTCATGGACAAAAGGTTTTGATTGCTTTAAAAACAAACAAACAAACAAACAAATGGGGACCAGCAGGTGGTATAATGGTTACGACTCCCACGTAGTCAACCACAGCTCAAGTCCCGGACAAGGCAGTTTAAAACTCATGCTGGGCACATGTGCATGCATGAACAAGATTTTCAGAGGAGAAGGGAATGTAATAGGGATTGTGGTGTGGCCATCCCCCCAGGGAGTGATTTCTCGCTTTCTGTCTCTCTGTTTCTCCGGCGAGTGCATGCATGCTATAGCAACTACCATCACACCACCACCACCAAAGGACACTAGACAGTCGTGCAACAGTAAAACAGGGTGCTCTGTGAAGCAGCCCCACATGGGAAAGTTCCTAGTTCAAGTCAAGACACCTTCCTGAGAACATCAGGCACGAACGTGTCCGTGATCTGGGACTGGCTGAAGACTGGGGGTGGATGGTGGACCATGGTCCCCACTGAGGTTGTTGTCTCTCTGTCTCTCTTGCTTATGGAGTAAACTTGAAAACAAACAAACCAAAAATAAATGAATGCAACATATAAAATAGAAAAAAGACAGCTTTACTCTTTTTTTTTTTAATTGGTCAGAGGATATATGCACTTGCCTGAGGAAGATGAAGAGGAAGCAAGCCCCTCTCCCCATGGAAAATGCTCTCACTGATATCCTTTATCTTTCATTTCACCCTCCATTTGTGATTTTTGGACACCCACACACATATGCCTGGTCCAGGATTTGAACCACACAGTTAAGTGTTTGGGATTCAACTCCCTTAACCACCAAGCCATGGACTGATCTCATACATATTTTGCTAGCAAGACATAAACATTTAGGGTTTTTAAAATAGCTTTATTAATTATAATTGACATACAGTAAAGTGCATGTATCTAAAGTGTATAATTGGTTCAGGTTTGACAAATTGATATATCTTTGATATCATCACTACAATCAAGATAATGCACAGAACAGTGTAGGCCAAATGTTTCCCCAAGTCTCTGAAATATCTTCTCTGTTCCATGTCTCCCACAAACACCACCTTCAGGCAACCAATATCTGTTTGCTTGCTTGCTTTCTTATCATTTTTTTAATTGCCAGAGGGTGTGTGCATTGCTGAGAGAGAAAGAGAGAACGCCCTAAAACAAAGCATAGTCATGCCACAATCCTTTTCCCTCTATTTCTCTTTCCCATCAAGACTTTGGGCATGCACATACACACTCCTAACATGTTTTTCCAAATGCTGGGACAGGATTTAAACCAGTCAGTCATGTAGGATCTGGCTTTCAAGGTGCAGCACTTAACTACTACTCCATGGGGCCAGTCCAGTCCTGCTTCCTTGTATAGTAGATTAGTTTATATTTAATATAATTTTATGCAAATGAAATTTTAAAACATGTACTGTTTTGCACACTGAGTGCATGTGCATGTCTGCCCAAAATTCCCCCAGAGAGAAATGGGGGAGAAAGGATTACAGAACGCCTGTCCCCCATGGGTGACAGGTCTTTCTCAGTTTCCCTCTTTCTCTGTCTCTGTCTTTCTATGGCAAGTGCATGCACCATCTAGCAAAAAAAATTTAAAAAAGGAGAAAAGCACTATTTTGTATGGCTTGCTTCACTCAGTATAATTATTTTGAAATCATCTATGTTGCAATATGTCTGAATAGTTCATCACTTTGTATTGGTGATTAGTTTTCCCTGTATATACACTCAAGGTTATTTCCCTGTATAGATGTGTAAGCTTATTTGTCTGTTCATCTCCTCATGAACATTTGTGCTGTTTGTTTTCTGTTTACTAAAAGTAAAACTCAAGAGTTTATATGGACATACACTTCCATCTCTTCTGCTAATATCTAGGATTTAAATGATGGGAGGCAGCAGGTGGAGAAGTGGTTAAGGTGCTGGATTCTCACATGGCTGACCATGATTCAAGTCCCGGACTCGATGGTTTGAAAATCAAACCAGGTGAATGTGTGTGCATGTCTAAAATCCCAAGAGAAGAATGGAGAAGAAGGGACTGTGGCATGATCATCCCCTCTGGGGGGTGATTTCTCTCTCTCAACCATTTGAACCCTATGGCTAAAACTTAAAAGAAAAAGTTTTATATATGTGTGTATGTGTGTGTATAAAAGTATTTTGTATAAATGTATACAAATATATATATACAAGTATACATAAAGTTTATATATATATATATATACACATATATATATAAGTATTTGCCAAAGTATTTTCAAAAATTATTGTATCATTTTAAATCCCCACCTGCAGATGAACATTCCAGTCCCATCAAATCCTTGCCAACACTTGATACAGTCAATACTGGAATTAGGTGTGCACTAACACTTTTTACGTTTATTTTCTTTTGAGAGAGACAGAGAAAACAGACATCTTCATTAGAGTCTGTTACACTGTGACCCACCTGCCAGCCTTCCAAACAGCTGAATTCATGAGTGCATACATATGAACCCTGTGTATTTGGGGTTGACCTGGGATCTGGGCTGCTGTCTTCCGTGTGGCTCCAGTGTTGCAGTGTGGTGCCCCACTCCAACTGGTCACATCATCATGGCTTTAATCTACATTTCTCAGACGATTAGTAGATGTTAGAAATTGTTCAGATGCTTATTTGCTATCCACAAATAGTCTTTGGTGAAGTACTTTCCCAAATATACTGTCTATCTTTTAATTTAACACTATTCCTATCAAATATCAGCAAAATGTTTTTGTAGGTATGTAGAAGATTGTAAGACTATTCTAAAATACGTATGAAAATGCAAAGGAACTAGACTAGCTAAAACAATTTTGAAGAGGGATGAATGAGATAGTCTCATTTTACTCAATCTCAAAACTGAATAGACAGTTGCAGTAATTAAGAATGTGCATTAGGGAGAGAGAGAAACATGAATCAATAGAGCAAAATGGACCCTCATAATGCCCCAAGTAGGCCCAGCGCCATGTCTCACTCTGTTAAGATGCTGCTTCTCCACAGGCTGAGGCCATATGGGATGCCCAGATTTGATTCTTGGCCCTTCTTTTATTTTTTTAGAGAGAGGTTTTTGCTATAGGGCACATCGGCTCACCAGAGAGAGATCAAAAGACAGAAATTAAGAAATCATCCCCCAAGGGGGACGGCCACGCTGCATCCCCTCTCCTCCATTCTCCTCCCAGGACCCTGGGCACACATGCACATACCCCCAGCATGAGTTCCAAACCACTGGGCCCACAGACTCAAACTGTGGCCAACTACCTGGTAGTCCAGTGACATAACCACTACACCATCTGCTGGTCCCCCCCTGATTCCTGGCCCTTCTTGAAAGTTAGACATTGCATTGCTCATCTCTGATCTCAGCTGCTTGGGAGGCTAAGAGAGAAGAATCATAATACAAGGAGACCCTGTCTTAAAAAAAAAAAAATTCCCTTGAAACCAGCAGATGACGTAATGGTTATGTCACTGGACTCCCATGTAGTCAACCACAATCGGAGTCCCAGTACCGGTGGTTTAAACTCACGCCGGGCACATGTGCACGTATACTCAAAATCCCAAGAGGACAGAGGAGAAGGGATTACTGTGTGGCCATCTCCCATGGGGAGTGATTTCTTACTTTCTGTCTCTTGTTTCTCTCTGTCTCTCTGGCAAGTGCATGCACCCTATAGCAAAAATCTCTTAAAAAAAATAGGCCCAATTAATATTTGAAAAAAGTGCAAAAGTCAATAGAAGCCTTTTCAACAAAAATGATGCTAGAGCAAGAGGACATCCATAAGCAAAAAAAGTAACATTGACCTAAGTTACACACCTTATACAAAAATTTTTAAAAAATGTAACACATAAAACTAGAACACTTACAGAAAAAAACATAAGAGAAAATCTTTGGGACCTAGGATTAGGCAAGGAGCTCTTAGACTCAAAACCAAACATATACAAAATACATAAAAATTATATTAGAGTGTATCAAAATTACAAAGTATTGCCCTGCAAACTTCTGTTAAAAGGATGAAAGAAAAAATATACTGGGAGAAAATATTTGCTAACCACATATCTAATAAAAGGTTGATATCTAAAATATACTAAAAATTCTCAAAAGTGGTGTTTACAAAAACTGAACAATCTATTCAGAAATGGAAAAAGAATACAAAGTGATATTTCACTGAAGAGAATGCATGCATAGCAAATGAGAATATGAAAATATCTTGGCTGTCATTAACCTGTAAGAAAATGCTAATTGAGGGGCCAGCAGGTGGCATGGAGGTTAACCATTATACTCTCACATGGCTGATTGTGGCTCAAGTCCCAGGCCTAGTGGCTTGCTATCTCACTTTCTCACTCTCTGATTCTGGTCAAACTTGAAAAATAATAAAAATAATGAATAAAATTTTTAAAAATAATTTCTTTTAAAAAAGAAAATACTGGAACCAGTAGATGGCTTAGTGGTTACCTCCCTGGACTCCCATGTAGTTGACCACAGTTTGAGTCCCGGACCTGGTGGCTTAAAACTCATGCTGGTGTGTGTGCAGAAGATCCTGAGCAAGGAATGGAGGAAAAGAGATTGAGGTGTGGCCATCTTTCCTGGGAGGGTGATTTCTTAATTTCTGTCTTTTTGTTTCTATGGCAAGAGCACACAACTTACAGTGAAAATCCCTCTCTCAAATAAAGAAAAAGAAAGAAAATGCTAATTGAAACCTCAATAAGATATCACTGCACACCTATAAAAGAAAAAGAAGAAAAAAAGTAACAACTCCAAATGCTGATGAAGATCAATCTACTATAGAACTAGAGAAGGAATACATTTAAAATGGTATAACCACTCTGGAAGACATTTTAGCAATTTCTTGAAAAAGTAAATGTTCATTTGCCACATAACCCAGCAGTTTTGCTCTTCGGCATTTGTCTCAGAGGAACAAAAATATTTCCATACAAAAACTTGTACACATATATCTATAGAGGCTTTATTAATAATAGTCCCAAATTGGAAAAATAAAAAAACCCTAATGCTCTTCAGTCAGTGAATGGTTAAGCGAAGTCGACTATATCTATACCATGGAATAATGCACACACTTCATAGTGAGAATAATACATAAATACATTAACCCATATTTTAATCATATTTACATGAATTTTTTGAAGTCCCTTATACTAAAGTTGGTTTATTACAGGCAACATGTAGTTAAGTTATATATATCCAATTTTATCTTTTTTTTTTTGGTGGGGAGAGAGGTTTTTGCTATAGGGCGCATGCTCTCGCCAGACAGACAGAGACAGAGAGACAGAAAGCGAGAAATCCCCCCCCCCAGGGGGAATGGCCATGCCGAAATCCCTTCTCCTCCATTCTCTTCTCGGGATCTTGGGCACACACGTGCCTGGCTGGAGTTTTAAGCAACCGGGTCTGGGACGCGAACCACAGTCGACTACATGGGAGTCCAGCGACATAGCCATTATGCTAACTGCTGGTCCCCAATTTTATCTTTGTTTTTAATTGCTGTGCTTAGGCTACTTACCTTCAATGTTTTTTTGATTTTTTTTTTTTTTTTTTTTTTGCTGTAGAGTGTGTCCATTCACAGGAGAAAGGCAGAGACAGAGAGAGAGGGGGAAAGTGAGAAATCACTCCCAAGGGGTGATGACCACACTGCAATCCCTTCTATTCATTCTCCTCTTGGGACTTTGGGCACCCATATATGACCAATGTGAGTTTTGAGCTGGTGGGTCTAGGACTTGAACCACAAAGTCCGCCATATGGGATCCAGCTGTCTTAACCTCTTCACCACCTGCTGACTCCTCAGTGTGATTATTTTGAATTTCAGAGGGCATCACTAGAGAGAGAGAGCAAGGAAGCACCCTCGCCATGGGGCATGGCCATGCCCCCATCCCTTCTCCTCCACCTCTGTCCTGTTGGTTACTTAGGCACACATGGACACATGACTGGCATGTTTTTCAAACCGCCAGGACTGAGAACTGAACCATGGTCAGCCACGTGTGATCTTATCCACTAGGTACAGGGCTGGTTCCAATGTGGTTATTGTTATTACTGGTCTTAAATTTACCATTTTACTATTTTTCTTTTATGGTCTCCAACAGTTTTCCATTTCTCTTTCTCTTCCTCTCTCTTTTTTCCTTTTTAAGAAAGAGATTTTTGCTATAGGGCATGTGTGCTCACTGGAGAGACAGAGAAATAGAAAGTGAGAAATTCCCTCTCGGAGGGATGGCCATGCTGCAATCACTTCTCCATTCTCCTCTCAGGATTTTAGGAAGGCATGCACATGAACCTGGTGTGAATCTTAATTTGCCAGGTTCAGGACTTGAACCGTGGTCTACTATGTGAGAGTCCAGCAACGTAACCATTATGTCATCAGCTGATCCCTTTCTGCTTTCTTTTTGAGTTTTTTTTTTTTGTTGTTGTTGTTAGTTTTATTTTACTACCTTTGTTGGCTTAATTATGATAATCTGCATTATTTTGGTGGTTGTTCATGGTTTTATAGTACACATCTTTCATCTATATGGTATTATACTACTTCATATATAATAGGAAAGCATAGTAAGCATATACTTTCATGTTTTCTTCCTGGCATTTGTACTAGGACTGTCATTATATACATAACATTAAATATTATATATATTTATATCTATCTATTTCGTTATAATATAGCTTGAGTAGCTCTTATCTGAAGTGCCTGTTACCAGAGGTGTTTGGATTTTGTAATATTTTCATATATATAATAAGAGATCCTGAGGATGGGACCCATGCCTAAATACAAAATTTGCTTATGTTTCTGATGTATCTTAGAAATTACCTCAAAATACTTTTTTTTTGCGGGGGGGGGGGGGTTGTTTTGGGAAGTGTGCGCTCACAGAGAGACAGAGAGACAGAAAGCAAGAGATCACCCCCCCGCCCCCATGGGGAATGGCCACGCCGCAATCCCTTCTCCTCCATTCTCCTCTTGGGATCTTGGGCACGCATGTACATGCACCCGGCATGAGTTTAAGCCACCAGGTCTGGGATGCAAACTGCTGTCGACTACATGGGAGTCCAGTGACATAGCCATTACGCCAACTGCAGATCCTAACCTGAAGATACTTTTATATAATATTTTTTTCTACTGCAGTGTTTTGACTACAACTCATCACATGAGGTCAGATGTGGAATTTCCTATTGGTAGTGTCATTCTGGCACTCAAAAAGTTTTAGGTTTTTGAGCATTTGGGATATTGAATTTTTGGACTAGGGATGTATGATCTTTAATATATATGTATTCATATGCAGATTGAATATGAATGCAGATTGTATAAGCACATAATTTTAAGAAGAAAATTTATGACAGAAAAGCAGGTTTTAAAAATTGGGACCAGCAGTTAGCATGGGGGTAATCTCTCGTTTTCTGTCTCTCTGTCTCTCTCTCTTTCTGGTGAGTGCATGCACCCTATAGCAAAAATCTCTCCAAATAAACAAATAAATAAATAAAAATAAATAAAAGACACAGGGACCAGCAGATGGTGCCATGGTTAGGTCGCCTGCAGTTCTAGTCCCAGACGCAGCGGTTTAAAACTCAAGTGTCGGGCATGTATGCATGCATGCCCAAAATCCCAAAGGAGAAAAGAAGGGATTGCAGCAGACCATCTCCCTGGGGGGAATATTTCTCGAGCACATATACCCTCTAACAAAACTCTCTGAGAAAAAAAAAAAAAAAAAAGACACAAAGCAACTTTGTTACAGACTTGAACTCTAATAGAAACCTAAAGCATTATTTTTTAATGCCGGCAAGGGTTTTAAAATTGGAAGTTGATATTAACTGACTGCTTTCCCCACAAGAGTCACACTGTGAGTCTCTCATCCATAAGGGTGGTAATTGTAGCTGAGTCTACACATAGCCTGTGGGTCTATGAGAAGCAGCTGTGATCACCCTAGGGCCCCTGCATGGAAATTTCATAGCAATTCTACCAAGCAAAGATTATACAGGAGAAATGACTTTGCTTTTTCTTGTCAGGGCACTATTACATTCTTATTTTATTACCAAATCACTCCCTGATGGAATATCTGACATCATTAACCAGTGGCAATAACGTATTTGCTGAATTTTTCTATACTCATCCAAACACCTCTTGTCACAAGTCAATGATTCAGAGAAAATAATGAAATTGTCTTTGTTCTCCAGCTCAGAAATACATTTAAAAAAATTGAATTCTGAGGAGTGCTTTCACATTAGGAAGCTTCCTCTTTCTTTTTATTTCTTTTCGGTTATTAGGAAGAGCTACCAATATAGTTCATCTGTTTCACGTCTCTCTAGAGTTCAGAGTAATTTTCCAAGATGACAGGCCACTGATTGACAAGTATATTGACTTAGCTTTCAGATTAAAAATTGTCAAGATATTATCTTCAAAGATTTCAAAGGTATGCATTCTTATTCTATGAATTGTAATTTAAGGAATTGTTTGTTACCTTGACTTTTCTTTTTTCTTTTTCTTTTTTTTGGAGAGGTTTTTGCTATAGGGTACGTGTGCTCACCAGACAGAGAGAGACAGAGAGACAGAAAGCGAGAAATCAACCCCCAGGGGGATGGTCACACTGCAATCCCTTCTCCTCCATTCTCCTCCTGGAATCTTGGGCACGCATGCACTCGCCCCGCGTGTGATTTTTAAGCCACTGGGTCCAGGATGCGAACCGTGGTTGACTACGTGGGAGTCCAGCGACATAGCCATTACGCTAACTGCTGGTTCCCGACTTTTTCTTTAGAATAATGTGAAAATCACAGGGATGATAAGGATGGTCCTCGAATGTCTGGTAAGTCTAACAGTTTGATGTAACGTGCACAGAGGTTGTGTGTTGTAATTTGTAACCATTTGTAACCCCAAATGATTGTTGTTGTTTTGTTTTGGGGGTCTTTTTAAGAGATTTTTGCTGTATGATGCATGCGCTTGCCGGAGAGACAGAGAGACAGAAAGCGAGAAATCACCCCCATCCCAATCGAGAAGGCCACACCACAATCCCTTCTCTTCTGTTCTCCTGAGATCTTGGGCATGCACGCACATACGCCCAGCATGAATTTAAAGCCTCTACTACATCTGGGATTCAAACGTTGGTAGACCAAGTAGGAGACCAGTGACACAACTGCCACACCATCTGCTAGTCCTGAAGCACCAAATATTTTGATGACAAAACAGAAAGAGATCACTAATAGTCTAGATAGGTGTAGAATCTAAGTAGATTGCAAAACCCAAGCAAAATAAAATGAATTACTCTTTATTTTTATTAGTTGACATTGAATAAACAATTTCTGTACCAATTAGGAATAAGAAAAACTTTTTAAGATTTTTTATTTTTATTATAGTCTTGAACTGGACAGCGAAAGTACCATTTTACTTTGTAAGTTTCTGAACTTAAGCTCATTGATCTCGTTTCCTGTGAACTAGACCAGAATTTTGTTTCCAACAATTCTTTGGTATATAATGATTTATGTGGTCAGTTATTTTTATATGTGGGCGTGCAGTGTTTTCACACTGAGAATGAGAATGATTCAGGAAAGGGCAGAGTAAATTTTCTTTTCAGAGTAAATACTAAAGAAATATATTTCTAATTAATCTCTAATTAAGTTATGCATGAGGGGGCTTCAAAAATTTCATAGACAAAAATGAAATTAAGTAGCAGTTTACTTTTAAAATTGCTTTTAAAAATTTTTTCTTACTATTGTTTTGCAATAGGGCATGTGCACACACCAGAGAAACAGAGAGAGAAAGTGAGAAAGCATCTTCCAACGGGGATGACCACCCTAAAATCCTTTCTCTATTTTCTACTCAAGATTTTGGGAACACAAAGCATATTCTGTGGTTTTTCAAGCTGCTGAGTACAGGACTTGAACCACACAACTGGCCATGTGGGATCCACCTGCCTTAACCACCATGCCACCTGGCTGGCCCCTGTACCAGTTTATTTTGATACCAAAAAATTTTGAAATTCATCATATTACCCATTTCCATGAAATTTTTAAAGACAGGCCCCCCCATTTTCATTTAGAAAAGAAATGTTTTGTATGTTTTGTTTAATTGGTGAAAAATCAGACCACTACTTGAGCTACGTACAGAGTTAGGTTTAGATGTCATATTATATGGGCCGTTTGTGTTATATCGTTGTCATTACTCTATTACATCATCCTTAGGTGTAGAAAGTGATGACTTACATACTCAGACACTATACAGATTGATTTCACTCATTCATTCGTTCACTCATGTGTTCATGCAATAAATATTTATTGAGCTCTTTGTGAGTGCCAGCACAGGGACCTAGTGGTGGACAAAGCCAACACAGGACTTAGTCTCGTTTACTAAAAACACTCTTCTTTAATTGTGGGCCAACTTACAGATACACTTCTCTAATTATACCTATGAAGATATATTTTCTAAAAGAATACCAAGTTTGGGGCCAGCAGGTGGCATGGTGATTAAGACACTGAACTCCCATGTGGCCGACCACGGTTTGAGTGGTTTGAGTCCTGGGCCTGGTGGTTCCAATCATGCCAGATACTGGGCCTAAAAAATCCCAAGAGGAGAATGGAGGAGGAGGAGTTGTGATGTGGCCGTCCCTTCAGGGGGGTGATTTCTCACTTTCTCTCTCTCTGTTTCTCTCTCTCTCAGTGTATGCTCTATGGTAGAAACCTAAAATGAATGAATGAACGAATGAATAAATAAATCTTTAAAAAAAATCCCCATTTAAAAAAAATCACAGCAAGAGTGTAATGAATGTTAGTACCTTCACCATAAAGGATCCCTGTTCTACACTTACTGATTCTTAGCATGAAAATCAGATGTGAAAGCAAGTTTTCCATTATTTGAAGATCATTTAGTGTATTCCACAGTACAAAAATATTCCATTTACACTGTATACACTGTAAACATTGTATACTTTGTAAAAATTGTGAAAGGGAAATGACAGTTACATTGTTCTGGAAGCACTGAGGGCTGATACTCTTACTGATTTTTTTTTTTTTGCATAAGCTAGTTAAGCAATAGTTATATTTGCTATGCAGACTACAAGTACCTCTAGCTGAGAAGACAAAAGGATCCTTCCAAAGAGTGTCTATTAATCCCATGCAACTTAGGTGGACAATGAGTTAAAGAATTTGTATCAAATTAAAAAAATTTTGTTCTCGTGAGTTGAGAGAATAGTGTAAGAAAATAGGAATTTATTAGTTTATCCAACACACTTCACTGGCAAGTATTAAATATAAGTTAATTGTTTCAGTTGCATATTTTGCTTAGTTCTAATAGTAGATACGTTCAATCTGGCAAAACAGGGTCATGACAGCATCATGTTTATGAAGTCTACTATTATAAACAGAGTCAATGTGGCAACTGAGTTTAAAATTTGAACTCAAAAGGCAAACAAAACATATCAAATTGTCTAAAACAGAGTTAATAGTGAGGAGCTCATTAAGTAACAAGATTCGTTTCAAAGTTGTTGGTTTTTTTTTCCCCCTTTCACTAATTAGCCCAAAGATTGGAATTGGCTGAAAACTCAGACTCACATCAGATGAATCAGTTCTCAATTAAAGAAGGTGAGTTGTTAGTTTCATTAGTGATTCTACTTAGAAACACATACTTCCCACTGTTCTCACTGCAGATTTCTGGATCTTGCTTAATTGAAGATTTCTTGAAATCACATGCCAAGTATTTTGGGGTTTTTTGTTTGTTTTTAACTTAACCATTTGCAGCTACTCATCTGGTTCAATAAAGAGTATTTTGAGACTGCAACCAAAGCTGAATTCCATTGGCATTTTTGTCTCTAGCAATGATTTTATATACTCTACTTTGTATTATTAGGATTCTTAAAATATGGTTATGTGGATCTTGTACTACCTGGAAAACATTATATTTGAGGAGAGGGACTAGGTTAGGGATTAGGCTTTTCTGTATGCATTGGAAACAAATGCTACCTGGGAAGGTTGGCACTCTTCTGCCACTTTGCAGGGAGCCAGTGGAAGCAAAACCAATACACTAAGAACAGTAAAGAGGAGAAAAAGATATAACCTGAACCCTTGATACCATTTTCCAAAAAACTGATCATATCATTGCTAGTGCTGCTCACTACCTGGATATTCAGATTTAATCGATAATATATTTCCAGAGTGTTCATGGCAGCTCAAGCATGGATTTTCTATTGGAATTATCTAAATACTGATGCAGAATTATTATCCCCTGCTTACAGAAAAGAAAACTAAAGCTTACAGAGATTAAGTAAATTGCTCAAGGTTTCATAGTCAGGAAGCATCAGAGTGAAGGCATGAACTTGAGTCTTATGTTCACTCCAAACCGCCCACCTCCAAAATTATACTCTGCTAATGTATATTTATGTAACAGAACGTTTGACACTGTTATTAATATTTTCTTTCACACTATTCTTTTTTAGTTGCTTTTATTTTCTCAAGGAAGAAGTGTCTGTCCTGCTCTCCATGGCTTGGTTAGGCCCTCCTCTGATGAATTTATGATCTTACTCCTATCCTCCCTCTCTTCTTTGGGACATGCTCTGTCAATCATTCAGGCACTTGAATAGTCTCCCTCCCTCCCCCCAATGTAGGAAACGTGGGGCATTCAAAAAGTTCATGGAAACTGATATTCTAAAAAAACTAGTATAGATTTCAAAATTATTTTTTGCACTAAAATATACTCTAACATGTCAAAACATGTCTAAATATGATCTGTTGTGAAGCTATAAGAAGGCTTAGATATCACTTTCAAAAGAGCCCCTATCAGAGTAATATAAATTCTGCTAAAATTGAAGCAAGAATAAATACAAATTTATGGTGAAACTTGAGTGGAAAAATGGTGAAATCATTGAGGCTTTATAAAATGTTTATGGGGATAATTCCCCAAAGAAATAAGCAGTTTACAAATAGTTAACTCATTTTAAAAAGAGATGAGACAATATTGAAGATGATACCCATCGGGTCAGACTTTACAAAGAGAAAATTAATCTTGCTCATGCCCTAACTGAAGAGGATCAATGACTAAAAAACAGAAACAGTAGCAAACAGCAAACCCATCTGAATTGGTTCAGCTCCAAGAAATCTGACTGAAAAATTAGAGTTGAGCATGGTTTCTGCTAGATAGGAGCCAAACCACTGCACCCAGAACAGCTGCAGACAAGAGCCGAGCTTTCAATGGAAATTAGAAGCAAGTAGGATCAAGATCCTGGACCATTTCATTGAAGAATCATAACAGGAAATGACACAAGTATTTACCAGAACAATCCTGAAGACAAAGCACAATCGAAACAACGGCTACCAAGAGGTGGAAGTGGTCCCCTCGAAAAGCAAAAGTGAATTGATCAAGAGTAAAGGTCGTAGACACAGCTTTCTGGGCTGCTCAAGGCAGTTTGCTCGATGACTTTCTAGAAGGCCAAATAATGATAACATCTGCTTATTATGAGAGTGATTGGAGAAAACTAGCCAACACTTTAGCAGACAAAGACCCAGCAAAACTTCACTGGAGAGTTCTACCCAGTAGGACTATGGCCCTGCTTGTCATTCCTCTCCAACAAGTCAGACAGGGGCAGTGTTGTGAGAGTTTTGATGAGAAATCATTACACAGCCTCCTTATAGTCCTGATTGGTTCCTTCTGACTTTTTGTTCCCTACTCTTCAAAAAAAAAAAAAAAAAAGATCTTTAAAGGCACCCCCTTTACCCCCTTTTCTTCAGTTGCTAATATAAAAAGTCTGCATTACCAGGAGCAAATGGCCAGGAACCCCAGGTGTTCAGAGGTGGGCTAAATAGCTAGAATCATTGCCTCCAGAAGCATCTTGTATTTGACAGAATTTATGCTGAGAATTTTGGTTTATATTTTAATAGGATAATTCTGTTTTCCACAACCCTGTTGAAGTCCCATTGTCTAAGTACATTCCATATATTTGAATATGTGTCTTTTTAAAATGTTTTACTTGGTTTTTATGTCATGCTACTTTACTAATGACTTACCATAACTCAAAGGTGTTGGTTTTATCACCAGCATGTGTTCACCTTTCTAGAAAAATAGTACACTGTATTTCTTAGAACACCCGCTACAATTTCAGCCCAAATGATTTACTACCTCTCACATCTCAAGATTGACCTGATCATCCACCTTCAACCTCCAGCCACAGTAACTGGGTCAGGAAGGGGCAAATAACAGACCGATCTAGTTAGATACACCACGAATAGGGCTTCAGAGAAAGAGGTCTTTTTCCACCTCTTCAGGTTTAAGTAGAGAAGGATACAGAGCTTGGAGTTTCCTATGGCCATTTGTGTACCACATGAACCTGAGAATGGAGCCCAAGTAGAGCAGAGTGGAGAGATGATGTCATTCTGGCATCCTGGCTACTGAGTTCTGGATCCACCTGTGCTTGAAGCCAGCTTTATTATAGACTTTTCGGAGTTAAGAGCATCTTTCCTACTATTTTGACTTACACCAGTTTGATTTAAACAAACAAACAATAAAAAACTCTTATAGGTTAAACAATGCAAAAACAAAGAGCCCGTGTATTTCAATATGTACATACACATATATAAAAATGCATAGAGGGGCTTTCGGGCAAAAAGGCGTGAGTTGGTGGCTGCGGCCTCTGGGCTGGGATGAACCGCGCTCGCGGTGGAGTCAGGGAAGTAGAGCCGGAGCCATGGCCAGTACAGTGGTAGCAGTTGGACTGACCATTGCTGCTGCTGGATTTGCAGGTCGTTATGTTTTGCAAGCCATGAAGCATATGGAACCTCAAGTAAAACAAGTTTTTCGAAGTCTACCACAATCTGCCTTCAGTGGTGGCTATTACCGAGGTGGATTTGAACCCCAAATGACAAAACGGGAAGCAGCATTAATATTAGGTGTAAGCCCTACTGCTAATAAAGGAAAAATAAGAGACACTCATCGATAAATTATGCTTTTAAATCATCCAGACAAAGGAGGGTCTCCTTACATAGCAGCCAAAATCAATGAAGCTAAAGATTTACTAGAAGGTCAAGCAAAGAAATGAATTAAATGTATGATTTTAAGTTCATATTAGTTTATTCACATGAATATCAACTTTTTATAATAAAATGCCTCAAAGTTGCAGTTTTTAAAAATGACTAAACACAAGCTAAGTCAGTCTTGGTATAAATTTGATTAAATCTGAGGATTTTAAATTAACTAAGTTTAGTTTAGAATATTTAGCAATTCTCAGTAACTTATTATTTGAATAGATGTATTGCTCATTAAGTGAATCATTTGGTACCTGTGCATACTTTCTAAAGGCAGAGTGAAGACAGCCCTGGCTCTCGAGGAGCCTATAGGCTAGTGGGAAACTGACAAACTAGTAACTAAAACATGTAGTAAATGTTATGATGGAATTAGCACACGGACTTACTGGAAAGAAAAATAGTTCAAGGTATAGACAACCGGAGCAGCTACTTGGAACGTTGTATTTAATAGTGAATTTAGCCATGATTGTGACTTAAAAAATTCTTATACATTAAAACCTCATTTGTATGATGAAAAAAATGCATAGAGGACACTCTGAAAAGGCAAATTTCAAAGTGATAGTACTGGTTATTTGTAGGAAAAGAAAGATGTGTTAAGAAAGATGATTGGAAAAGGACTTTTGTATCATCTGTATTGTTAGAAAAGGCTGTAGTTCTCACGTAGTTAAAAACAAACATCCAATAAACAAAGGAAACAATTTGATACCAATTCCATTATCACCTCCCCACAACTACAAAATTTTTACCAAATTAATTACCTGTGTTTTTGCTTGATATTCAGGATGTAGAGCAGTACAACTAAAACTTTGCTCTTGCCTCCTCTTCTATGGTCTGCCCTCAGTGTTCCTGAAGTTGTAAAACAAACATCCTTAAAACAAGTGCTTTAGAACTCAGCTTGAGCACCAACAATAATGTTTATCATTAAAACTTACCATGTAATAACAATTCATTCTATTTCAAAAATAAATTTTCACACGGACTTTAGTCAACAAGTAGTTACTGAAGCAGTATCTGCTCTTCGAATGAGAAAAGACACGGTACAAACCAATCTGGGAGTCTGGAGAAAGTTCTACAGTGAATCAGCGGTGACATGACCCTCCTGTCTTGGTTTTCAGCCCCCAGGCTCTCCATTTCACCACAATTTGCAGCCGGTGCGAGCTTCAGAGAACTCCATTTTACACTCATGTTCTGGTGCTAAATTGAACTTGGATTCCTCCAGGGACTGAGAAGAACTCTCTGGTGTCTTTTTTTTTTTTTTTTTTTTTTAATGTCACTCTTTTCCCCTCTCATATGCAACCTGGCATTACACCGACGACAGACACATCAATGTCCTGATACAGAAAATAACCATTTCAACTAGTTTAAGATTCTGTGACTTAAAAGCTGAATTTCCAGTAAGGGACGCTCAGAAGACTAGGTGTTCACTCTATCAGCTAGAATTAAAAGTTGGTTTGTTCCATCTCAACGAGAGAACTGCTACAAACCCAGCTCTGTCTCATCTGGGAAGGGGCTCTCTTTAGAAGGCACATGCCAAGACCTACCACCAGGGGGCGCAGATTTACAGTATAAGGCACAGAAAAAAGCTGGCTCTCACCTGTCTTTTCTGAGGTTTTTTTTTTTTTTTTTTTTTTGATATTACAACATTCGTTGCTACAGACTGAAAGATTCTCTCTATTTAAACCAGATCCTGAGGATGCTGGTACAGCATTGATTTAAAGCCACATAATAAATTTAAACAGTTAAGCCCTCTGATCTCATTAATTCATTTTTCCTTGTTGCTTGAACAGAAAGTGTTGTATTATAGAGATAATCATGACTGATAATCCAAATGAAAGCAATTTTGATAAATTCTAATACGCATTTTATTGAAACTGGAATGACAAGTCCTTTCCTCTAAAAGGAAAAAGTTTTAGACTACATGAAAAATAGGCCCTGGCTGGGAAACCTGTTGCTCAAATAAGGGAACTAAAGAGCCCTAAATTGGAAATGGTCTCTTATGATGCTTTACCTCGTGACCTCAGCCTGAGGAACACATGCAACCAGAGGGATAAAGTTATCTTTCTCTCCCAAAGTGAAATAATTTACAAATATTTAAATCAAAGAAGAAAATATCAATGAAAAAAGACAGACTAAAGACTAGTAATAACAAATTAGTTGTAGGGACGGCAGGTGGTGTGGTTAAAGTGCTGGACACTCCCACATGGCCTTCTATGGTTTGAGTCCCTAACCTGGTGGCTTGCTTCCTCACTTTCTGTGTGTGTCTGGTAAAAATAAAATAAAAAATGAATAAATAAAATTAAATAATTCTTTACAAAAATATTGGTTGTACATGATATGCCGCCTTTGCTTCGTTTAAGCAATGAGGCCTTTCAAACAGTGCCTTTACGTGGGGTCAACCATGGGGCAAATATGTCCTTTCTTTTGGTTAGCATGTTAGGGGAGCAGTGGAGATTGAGGATAAAATCAGAAATTGGCTTCTTGGGTATTTCTATCGGTGGGAGTTACTAGTCATACAAGAGTGGAATGTAGGTGTGCATTTTCTTTAATGCTCAGGGATTTTACGCATCAGTAGAAGGAGGTTTGAGATTCACCTGGGAGACATAGTCTTCGACAAAAAAAAAAATCAAGATGGAATATGCATTTAAAATAAACATAAGCTGTAGAAGGACTGCTGACGACAGAGGAAGCTAGTTCTAGAAATGGGGGAACACAGGCACAGGCTTGGCAGTGCAGGCGGTAGCTACTTGTCTGCCAGAAACTACGCAGTCAATAAGGTTCAGATCCTGAACTGCCCTGAAATATACCGGGTGCAGTGGCCCAAGATCCTGACTAGGTACAGGATCTAGTTACAGGATCTGGGGGCAGAAAACAGCTCTGAAATGCTCATTTAATGTCAGAACAAACTCATTTAATGTCAAGGAAGTAGACGGGGCTGGGTAATGTCACAATACCTTAAAAGGAAGGCTGTTTGCTATGCACCATCCCAGGATATTATCTTCCCAAGACCTTTCCAACCCCGGCTACTCCCAGGCTGTTAGAAGGCGGGTCAGGTTGGGTCCTTTCCCTA
>NW_006205376.1:4412111-4412415 GCF_000334495.1 Tupaia belangeri chinensis | reverse complement strand
TTGTGGGTAGCTACCTGGGTCTGGAAGCCTGTTACCGCGAATCCCCATCTTGGCCTGACCCAAGGCCGGGGTTAATCCGGTACAGGTGCCAGAGCCTTAGCTAAACTAAGGAGCCTAAACCAGAGGTCGCTCCTCACCCGGAAGGTGGAGTTCAGGGATCCCGGGCAGGCGAGTCCCGCTCCGCCCAGGGAGGGGGCGGAGCGTCTCCGCGGCCCCGCCCGCTAGCCCGGGGCTGCACGTGACCCGCGGCCCCGCCTCCCGCCCGCTCCGAAGCGCCAGCTCGGCCGGCGCCGGGCGTGAGGCC
>NW_006205376.1:4401645-4411494 GCF_000334495.1 Tupaia belangeri chinensis | reverse complement strand
CGCAGTGCTGGCCGCCGCCACCAACAAGGAGCCCCTGCTCGCCGGCCGCCTGGTCGTGGGGCTCGGCATCGGTGAGTTCGGGCTTCGGAAGGATGCCCGGGGACCCTGGCGTCGCGCCCTCGTTCCAGGTCATCGCATTTTTTTTTTTTCTCCTCCGGGGTCCCCGTCGGGTCTCTGGGGGTCTCCAGAGTCCTCCAATCCTCTTGCCTCGAGAACCCCTCTACTTGCTAAGTCTTGTCTGTAAGACTCCCCAGGGCTTGGGATGTAGGGGTTCACTGTAGTACCCCTGAATCCCAGTCTTTTCGCTGGGTGGTTGATTCTCAGTAGTTTCAGGAACCCACCGATCTTCAGCCTTTTCCTTGATCCAGCCTAACCTGATGCTGCCTCTTGAACTTAGGAGCCTCTTTCCTGCACTATCCCACTTCTCTTCTGCATGTCCCTTTCCTATTGAAGAAAGGGTCCGAACCCGGAACCCACCCAGTCCTAAAGTTACATTAAGATGATTTGCAGAGTTAAGTAATGCTGGATTCTGAAACTGTTTTTTCCTATTTCTCTTTCCTTCTCTAAACATTTTCTTTAGGTGGAACGTTATTTTTTTTCCCCTTTGCTTCTTAAGCTTTTTATGTTGCCTTTCAGCTGTCATCCTTCCACGTAAACTTGTCACTCTTTAATTATTGTTATTGTTATTTTTGGTAACTTTCCTTTGAGTTCATATTCACTCATTTTCCTGTTTCGCTTGCTTTCCGGGTGAGAACCAAATGATGTAGTAAAGGTCCCTGTTGACTTCCTAAATTCATGTAGGAGCTGCCACCCCTGTGGATACATGCCCAGCAAGATAGATGTTTGCAATGTACTTTAAAAATGGAGGGATTAAGGTCCTCCCCTCCCCGCATTGATTTTTCACCCTGGTTGCTGAGTAGGGGAGGTACGATTGGCAAGTTCTTGGCAGGCCAAGGGATTTGGAATGTGCTCAGTATTATTAGAAAGCACTTTTGAGGGAAAGTGGGGGGTTGTGACTCCAGTCTCACTAGTAATTTTTCTAGGACACACCACTGATGTTTTTTTCATGTTTTGCCCCATAATTCGGCTCTTTGTTCCCATTAGGGTGCTGCTGCAGCGTTTCCTCTATGGCTGGGGCTTGGTGAAATCTCTTTAAACCCCGGCTGCTGCCGGCTGCCTGTTCCCCTCTGGTTTGATGTTAGTGCCCTTCACCTGTTCTCTGTGGGCTCTGAGGGGAAGCAGATGTCGTTCAGCCTCACGTGTGGGCGCCGCAAGCCTAACCCAGCTCTCTGCACTTGACAGCGCATGTGCCTTTACCCACCTTCGCCTTCCTCGTGCTAGTTTATTACAGTTATTTGGTGAACCTGGGCAGGGATCTCTGAAGTGTGAAGTTAGCACGTAGAGTCTAAAATGATCAAGAAGTCCAGCTGAAAGTCAGCGTCTCTGGAAACTACCTGTGCCTATAGGACCCTTGAACAAATAAGGCCCTCAGAGACAGACAAATAGGATGCTTAGCGTTTTCCTCATTGCTTGCCTGGGGCACCTGGACCTGTTTATTTTTATGACACAGAAATAACATTTTAGGCTGCAAGATTTATTCAGCAAACACGAATCTTCGTACTGATTCTGAAACGAGTAAGATTTTGCAGAGATCTAAGCTTCCTGGTGTTCAGCTATGGCAGGTATTGAGTAAAAATCAGGGGTCTTGTGTTTATTTTTTTATCTGATGGGGCGTCGAAACCCTGCTGTGTGTGAGCACAGCGGTGAGGAGAGCTCATACCTGGTAAGCATAGCAAGGAGGAAGGACAGCAGGAAGAAGTTGCTAAACTCCATGAGACAGGTTCTGAGAGATGGCTGGTGATTCATTCAGTGGGTACTGTTATCCTCGAAGGATGGAAGCCAGGAGCTCTTAGCAGTGGGAACCATGTGCTGACAAGTGGGTATTTTCATAGCAGAAACGAGGAAAGGACCATCAAAGCAAAGAAAGGAACATCAGAAGGGGAAGTCTAGGGCGTGCTGGGGAAGCAAGGTGGGTGCGACAGAGAGGAGAAGGCAGAAGATAGATGGGACATGCTGCTGTGCAGAGGGTGGGAGCCTCTGGGCTGGTGGCCGGACAGCGCAGCCCCTTTTGAGACATGGTCCTGAGTGAGTCCTCATGTGGCCCGGCTCATGTCTCCTGGGAAATGCACCCTTCAGAACGGAAGCCCAAATGCAGAGGAACACTGTGAAAGCCCTCCTCATTTATGGAATGAAGGCTCTTTAAGGTCGTAAGCAGGCTTTGAAATAGGCCACATTTAAAAACGGACCAAACAGGCCAGCCGATGGCGTAATGGTTATGTTCCTGGACTTCCACATGGCTTACCACAGTTCAAGTTCCAGACCCAGTGACGTGAAACTCTAGGCGTGTGTGTGTCTGTGTGTGCCCAAAATCCCAGAGGGGAATGGAGGAGAAGAGATTGCTGCTCGGTCATCCCCACTGGGGGTGGGGATGGGGGGCAGTGGCGTGTGTGAGATTTCTTACTTTCTGTCTTTCTGTCTCTGGCGAGCTTGTGCCCTGCAGCAAAATTGCCTAAACAACGAGAAAAAAACCTAACCTAACGGGGGCCAGCTGATGGCAGTTAAGGTGACTGAATTCCACCTGACTGAATGCATAGTTAGGATTCTGATCAGACCTGGTGGCTTGAAACACACTGGGCGTGTATGTGCATGCGTACCCCAAATTCTGAAAGGAGGAATGGAGCAGAGGGCATGACCTTCCCCCATGGAGAGTGCTTTCTCACTTTCATTTGGCTTTCTCTCTTTGACAAGTGCACTGTGTCCTCTGGCAAATAATAATAATAAAACTCCAGTTTAGGACTTATGCAAAGCATGCAGTTGTACATAAAAAATTTTTAAAATGTGCAGAAATTAGTGGTTTTCCAAAAGAGAAGTCACAAGATTTTCAGCTACAAGGAATGGGTCCCTAGCGTGAGCATTTTTTTTTTTTTTGAGGGACACTAAGTCAGTTTTGCTCACTTAGTACACTAAACCAGGGTTAATTTCATGCCTTTTTTTTTTTTTTTAAACTGGTTAACTTTATGCATGGTTAGGGATTTGTTATTTTTGTCCTTTAGATACATAGTAAATGTTGGTGAATAACAAAATGTAGCTTCTGGTGCCTTTGTCAGACAAGTCTGGCATGGTAATCACTTTCTTCCACAGATGTACCTGTAGTAAATAGAAGGAGGGAGGCTGGGATTTGTGTTGGTTTTGTTCACTGATGCATTCCTCACACATGGGAAATACCTGTTGAAAAAGTGAATGATGGGGTTTGAGTCCCAGACCTGGCAGCTTGCTTTTTCACTCCCCACCTTCCACCCCACCTCTGTTGAGTGCATATGCCCTATAATGAATTAAAGTAATAATAATATTAAATAGTTCTTTATAAAAAAGTGCATGACTAGTAAGAAACAGTAAAAATTCAATTGCTGATAGGGTACCGGTTTAAGTTAATCCTTTTCAAAGAACAGACAAGGTTCATTATCAAAATATTTGAAAGGCTAGTTAAAGGTTTTAGTTGTAATAGTTTAATGAAATCATTCATGTGTCTATTCAGCAAATGCTAATGAAGCTTCTATTATTGATTCCATCAGATTTGGGGTAGCAGTAATTAGATAAAAAGCCTACCCTGGAGGTGTTCATTCTCTAATGGAGCGGGAAGACGCATAAACAAGCAATTAAAATACACTAGAGGTTCCTCTAAGTGCCAGAGGAAACACTGGGGAGTGGATATTTGGTTCTTTTGGGGGAGGTAAATAGAACACAAGACTAAGGAAGGTTTTTATAGAAATAGGGATACTTAGTGTATTTTTTTTAAAGAATTATTTAATTTTATCATCATTATTTAATATTATCATCGTTATTTTTTAAATTTGCTCTAGGGCATGCTTGCTCACCAGAGAGAGAGAAAACAAGCAAGCTGCCAAGCCCTGGACTTGAACTGCGATAACCTTCTGCCCTATCCACCACACCACCTGCTGGCCCAGAAATAAGGATATTGAAACTGGAGTTTAAGGGTGAGTTAGGAGTTCAGTAGGTGTTAGCAAGGGAGCCAGGAAAGTGCTCATTTGGTGCTTTGGTGTGTTCCAGGCACAGTGGTGGTATTTCCCATGTGTTACCTCACTTAACCTTCCAAGCTCTGAATTAGGGCCCCTTTGGCTGGGTGTGGAAACAGTTTCCCACATTTAATTGACAAGATCACTGATACAAAGTCAGGATTAAAAAAAAAACAAAACCTGGGGCCAGCAGATGGCATAATGGTTATGTCACTAAACTCCCTTGTGGGCGACCATGGTTTGAGTCTTGGACCCAGCAGCTTGAAACTCACGCTGGATACATGTGAGTGCACGCCCAAAATGCTGAACGGAGAGTAGAGGAGCAGGGATTGCAGTGTGGCCATCCCTTCTGGGGGTGATTTTTTTTCTGTCTGTCCAGTGATCCACATGCGTTGCCCTATAGCAAAAATCTTTCTTTTAAAAAACAAAACAACCTTCGAGAACTTTGCTGTTCTATTACCTTGTAAGGTGGCGATAACAGCAGGTGTAAAGGCACAGATAAAGCAGTGCTTGAAGCATAGGTGAGTGAGGGGGTAGTGATGGCTGGTTACAGACTGGAGTTTATTTTTTGGGGGGGCGGGGTGGTGCTCAGTGGGGTCTATTTGGCTATGCCTAAGCTAGGACAGCCAGCTGTTGGAGGGCTTTAGTTGGTGCCATCAGGTTTAACTTCCTTTAAGTCCTTTTTCTTTTTTTTTCATCCTGCAATCTGCTCTTTTTTTTTTTTTTTTTTTTTTTTAAGGCCTTTTTACTTTTTTCCCCAAATCATTTTGCTTCTTTGAATTTTTTGTGTTGGAAATCCTTTGCTGAGATGGCCACTCCAGGGTGGGTAAAGCCTAGTCCCTATTGGTGTGAAACTGACATGGGATTGACATAAGAAGAGGGAGTGAAATATTCAACAGAAACCTTAAAAAAGAGGAAAATACCAAGCGGTATGGAGTAGTTGTCTTAAATCAGTCACATAGTAAATGAGCATCAGAAATCAGGAGTATTCATGTTTGTTTCAAAGATTCTGTTTTCTTGACTAGTTGCAACAAAATTAGTTTGAGTGCCTGTTGAGAGTGGGGCATTTTTCCAGGTTTTTTGGTTTCACTGTAGGTTCGTTCCTTTGGTCCCTCTGATTTATTTTGCTCTCATATTTGATTTGGGTCCTGAGACCACTCATCCCTGTCTGCTGTCATCATCATCTGAACTTTTCAACTCAGGACCTCAAATTTCTAATAGGACATACATTTTTGATCTTGGAAATTACTGTATCCTAACAGGACAAATCCTAGTTTGTATGTTCTTTACACATGATCCCATTTTGCAGGTTGTTTTTTCAGTATTATATATATCTATATTGTACAAGATTTTAAAAGTCTGGTTACAACAGGATTAAAGGAAAGCAGGTTTGCTTTGATCCCTCCGTCCCCCCCCGCGACCTTGTATTTCTCATACATAATACAAAAATTGTCTAGAAAGGGCACGTTATAAGAACTTAATACCATTTTCACATATATGTATATTCTAGTATATACAGTCAAGCAAGAAGCATGCAAAGTAGTCCTTTCACCATGCGGTCATTTACTGCTCATTGGAAGTGGTAGCTTAGTTCCTGTGTAGGGATTTAAGAAGTCTCCACATTCTGATGTTTGCCAATAGTCAAAAATTTTACTAAGAGTTGACATTAATTTATACAGCAATGAATTTGTTCAATTAATCCTAGATCTACGTACTTTCTCTTGTCACCTTCTGTTTTACTACTCCCTCTACTGGAATATAATGTAATTGCACTTGAAGTTTATAATTGGTATATGTATTATAGCCTGTTGAGTAATTCTTAGAGAAATACCACTTTCTTTTTCAAACAGCATCTTGAATGCTAATTTCTTACTGCAAATATAAAATCTTGTTTGATCACAAAATTTGAGGTAAGTGTAGTTAGTGTCCTTTTTAAATTTTTTTGGAAGGGTAGGGTAATTTTTCTTTTCTTTTTTTTTTTTTTTAATTACAGGGCGTTTGTATCCGCTGGAAAGACAGAGAGGAAGAGAGACAGGAGAACATGAGAAAGTGCCCTCTTCAGGGGGGTTGGTCACTCCAAAATCTCTATTCTTCCATTTTCTTCTTGGGCTTTTGGCCACACACTCACATGTGCCTAGTGTGATTTTCAAGCCACTGGGTCCAGGATTTGAACTGTGCAATTGGCCATATGGGATCCATTGACTCTAACCACCAAGCCATCTGGCTGACCCTCAAATATTTAAAAAAAATTTTTACCCTATAATATTTTTCTGGGGACCAGGAGTTGCCTTAATGGCTATGTCGCTAGACTCCCATGTAGTCAACCACAGTTCGAGTCCTGGACCTGGTGGCTTAAACTCACGCTGGGCACTGTGCATGCATGCCCAAGATCCTGAGAAGAGAATGGAGGAGAAGGGATTGTGGCATGGCCATCCCCTCTGGGGATGATTTCTTGCTTTCTGCTGTCTCTTTGTCTCTTTCTGGTGAGTGCACACGTCTTATAGCAAAAACCTCTCAAAAGAAATTGTTTTTTCTGACTTGTTATTTATGAAAGCAGGGCTTCTGTATTGGGCTTTTACTCCTTACCGGTGTGAAACTGACATGTAAAAGAAAGTTTCCTTTGACTTCTTCAATGTCCTTGTTTAAAACACATGAGCAGTTTCATTCCCTCCCTTCCCTTTTCTATCTGGTGGCTTAGGCATTGACATTTGCAGAGTTTTATGACAAACAGGCTGTGACCTAATATGTTTGCCATCTTTACCATCTTTAAGCACATGAGTCAAATTTTCTTTTTTCATTCTTTGAATTTGGTTCCTTTACACATTCTTCTTGTCTACGGCTTTTTTTTCATGTATTTTTCTGATGACTTTCAGAGTCAATAGTTAATAAACAGCAGGAACAATTTTTCTGGTTTTTTTTTTTTTTCAGAGAGAGAGAAAGTGAGAAATCACCGCCCCCAAGGAGGATGGCCATGCCACACTTCCTTCTCCTCCATTCTCTTCTCAGGACTTTGGACACACACATACCCGGAAGGAGTTTCAAGCCTCTGGATCCAGGACTCCAACGTGGGTTGGCCACATGGGAGTCTAGCACCTTAACCACCACACCAGCTACTGGCCCCAGTAGGAGTACTTCTAATCTTACTAGCTATTGGAAAACTTCCATTGTCAGGAGTAAAATCTGTACTCATTAGAAAATCTTCAAATTTTTTTTTGTATTAAAAGTTTAATTTCCTTGGATGTAGAGAAAAAAATAACTTTTACAGCTACTTCTAAACTCAAGTTGGGAATTTATTGCATGCTTCCTATTTAGGCTGTTTGTTAAATGATAGAACCACCATTTGGAATGGAGTACTCAGTACTGTCAGAAGCCTATGGCAGGCAGGAACTTTGCTTCATTGCAAGGATGAGCCATGTGACAGCGGGTTACTAGGGAGTGGTGGGACCGTATGCTCACCAGAGAGACAAAAACAGAAAATGAGAAATCACCCTCCTGGGGAGATGGCGGCACCACAATCCCTTCTCCTCCATTCTCCTCTCAGAATTTGAGCATGCACACACATGCACTGGGCGTGAGTTTTAAGCCACCAGGTTTGGGACTCAAACCATAGTCAGCTACATGGGAGTCCAGCAGCATAACCATTGTGCCAAGAAATTTTGACCAGCTTTCTTCTTTTTTTGGGGAGAGGTTTTTGCTATAGGGCACGTGCGCTGGCCAGAGAGAGAGAGAGAGAGAGAGCGAGAAATCACCCCCCAGAGGGGATGGCCACGCCACAATCCCTTCTCTTCCATTCTCTCGGGATCTTGGGTACACACGCACATGCGCCTGGCGTGAGTTTAAGCCACCGGGTCCAGGACTCGAACCATGGTTGACTACGTGGGAGTCTGGCGACATAGCCATTACGCTAGCTGCTGGTCTCACCAGCTTTCTTTTTTACCTGCTTCACCACCTAGTTCCCTGAGAGATGGGCTGGAGGAAGCCAGGAGTCAGTCTCATGTCACAATATAGATTGGCAATCAGGTCAGTTGCCAACACCCTGGAAATGCTCATACCTAAGATTTGCAGAATGCTTACACTTCTAAGTATTTTGCATACACTAATTCATATCGTTTTCTTAATAACCCACTGGGATAATACAGTTATCTCTATTTAACTGTATTATAATTTAGTGTGCAAATCTTTACACAGAAAGAGGAAGTAACTGTCTCATGGTCATGAAACTAGTGAGTGGAGCCAGAGTTGACACTCCAGCGGTCTGGCTTCAGTCTGCCTGTACTTAACCACTTTGTGACACCTGCTTCTTTCTGAAACTAGCACAGTTGTCCTTTACTGTGATCATATGTCATGGGAATGTTATTTTTGTTTTAATGTAGATTTATTTTATCATGGTAAAAAAATGCTTAATATTACATTTACCATATTAACCATTTTCTTGTGTACAATTCAGTAACGTTAAGTGTATTCACATTGTCACGCAACATCTCTGGACCATTTTCATTGCAAAACTGAAACTTTGTTATTCCCCTTCCCACCTCCCCAGCCCATAGCATCCATCTTTCTATTTTCTGTTCCTATAATTTAAAAAATAATTTTTAATGTATTTCTTCCATGAGAAAGAGATAGCAAAACAAGCACCCCCAACAGGGTTTTCACTGTATAACCTATTTACAGCATTAGCCAGCCTTGGCCGTACATGTGTCCTTGGTGTGTCCAGGGAGGCCCTGGGCTGCAAACCAGGATCCTTCCAGGAGGGCCAAGTTGTGTTATTGTGGTGCCACCTCTGACCTCTGTTTCTGTGATCTTTGACTACTGCAGATACTTCATAGAAGTGGAGTCTGGCAGTGCTTTTCCCTTCTGTGACTGGCTTATTGATACTTCATTTAGCATAACGTCCTCAGGTTCACTTGTCTTGTAGCATATAACAGACTTTACATTTTTTAAAGATTGAATAATACTCCATTGTGCGTATGAGTATATATTGTCTTTATTCATCTGTTGTTGGACATTTGGGTTGCTTTCACCTCTTGGCGGGTGTGGGAAATGCCACAGTGAACATGGGTGTGCACATATTTCTTTGGGATCCTACTTTGAATTTTTGGGATGTATAACCAGAAGTGGAATTGCTGGAGTATACAGTAGTTCTAGTTTAATTTTTTGAGGAATGCAATACCAGTACTGTTTATTATAACGGCTGCACCATTTTATATCCTTACCAACAGCATACAAGGGTTTCTGTTTCTCTGCATCCTTGATATTATTTCTTTTCTTTTGTCAGTGGTTCTCCTAATGGATATGTGTGGGGGGTATCATTGTAATCTTGATTTACATTTTTGTTGTGATTAGTGATGTCGAGCATCTTTTTTATATGCTTGGTGGTCATTTTGTATATCTTCTTTGAATAATTGCCTGTTAAGTACCTTTACCTGTTTTTGTAATTAGGTTGTTTTTAAGTTGTAGCAGTTTCTAATACATTTTGAATATTAACTCCATATCAAATATATTACTTGTATATATTTTCTTCTATTCTGTAGGTTGCCTTTTCACTCTGTTGTTTCCTTTGATATTCAAACATTTTTGTTTAGTGTAGCTGTACTTTTCTATTTTTCTTTTGTTGGCTGAGCTTTGGTGTCATATCTAGTACATCGTTATGATAGAATATTTAATGTCTTGAAGCTTTCCCTATGTTGTATTCAGGAGTTATTTTTGTTTTAGATTTTTTTTTTTTGGAGAATTTTCCCTTTAGGGCATTGGGCCC
>NW_006205376.1:4327704-4401279 GCF_000334495.1 Tupaia belangeri chinensis | reverse complement strand
AGAGACAGAAAGCGAGAAATCACCCCCCAGGGGGGATGGTCACGCCGCAATCCCTTCTCCTCCATTCTCCTCTCGGGATCTTGGGCACGCACGCACACGCGCCCGGCGTGAGTTTTAAGCCACCGGGTCCAGGACACGAACCGCGGTCGACTACGTGGGAATCCAGCGACACAGCCATTACGCTAACTGCTGGTTCCCGTTTTAGATCTTATATTTAGGTGTTTAATCCTTTTTGAGTTAATGTTTGTATAAGGTGCAAGTTGAAGGGTTAGCTTCATTCTTTAGGATATGGTTATCCAGTTTTTCTACCACCATTTGTTGAACAGACTATCTTTTTGAACATTACTTTTAAAATACGAACAGAAGTGTTTTGAATTTTTCAAGAACACGTCCATTGTGTATATCAAAGAGTGACAATTAGAACATTACTTCCTTTGCTAAGAGCTCCTGAATTGGGTCCTTGTAATGAAGGCTGCTGGATTACTAAGAGCAGGGGATCCATTCACACTGTACTTACCTTAGAGAGTATATGTTCAGGTGGAATACAGTGAAAACGGAGCCCCCAAAATTGGAAAGCACAGAAGTACTGCCTGATGCAATACCTAAAATGTAAAAAGTGCTTTTTCTCTTTAACCTCATGGTGTTCTCTTCACTTGGAATGTGCTTTTCTATATTCTCTACCCTCTGTTCCACAGCCATTTACTGAATTATGACTTCGTTGGGTGCTAGATAAACAAAAATAAAAATAGTACCTGTTCTTAAAATACCTAAATAGGCTGCTGTTTTCTCATCCTTCCATATCCAGCTTTATCATGAAAGCCTTCTCAGTGGTCTCTGCTAAATGTTAGCACTTTCTCTAAACCACATATATGGCATTTGACTAATTTATTCCTTGCAGCATATTTTTTGTGAGTACAGTGCATCTCTCCTGGTAGACTGGAAACTCATTGGGATAAGCAATTAGATACTAATAGTATTTATAGCCTCCCAATGCACTTAATGCAATCTTTTTCCATATTAAGCTCTTCAATATGTAACAAACTAAAGAAGGCATAAAAGTAACCTTCAACAGACTATTGCTATAGCTGAATATTAGAAACCTCAGACAGGGACTTTGTTGCTGCAGTGTTGATTAAGTAGGGTAACATGGTGATGATGCTCAAGACCTCTGGACCACATGCTTGGGCTCATGCTGTCCTGCCTATTGACTAGCTGGCTGGCTGTATCAAGTTGCTTAATATCTTGTGCTTCAGTTTCTTCACCTGTATAATGGGCATGCTTAACATCTGCCTAGTGGGATAGTTATGAGGATTAAAGGAATTCATATTTGTAAGTGCTTTCACAGATCCTGATGAAGTAAAATGTAAGTGCTTGTTAAACATTCACACAAAGCTGTGTTAACCTTTGACAGATTACCACTGTGTGCCTTAGTTTCCACGTTGTTAAAACATTTATAAAATAGGGGCTGTTGGCCAACCATGGTGGCCCAGTGGAGACACAATTATCTGTGATGCTGAGGCCACATGGCAGCATCCTGGTTTGCATCCCAGGGTCTTTCTGTGCAGGCTGCATATGTGTGTGTGTACACGTGTGTGTCTCTGTTATCCTGACTGGTCAAGGATCACAGCATGGAGGCCTTGTTGGATGCTTGTATTCCTCTTCCCCATCTTCCTCCTCTTTCTCTTTTTCAAGACAGAGAGCTACACTACACTTTCTAAAAAAGAGGAAGGAGGGGAAGATGGAGGCTCACTGGTATAATGCAGCAGTCTGAGACAGTATTAACACGAGGTTTCTAGCTCATGTTTGGAGACCTCTTTGAGCATGGTAGGCACACACATACCAGGATCTGGGGCTGACTGAACACTGAGAGTTCATCATGGAATCATGATCCTGTTGGAGGTGCATGCTGTCTGTCTCTCTTGCTTATGGAAGAAATAAATGAACTTAAAACCAATAAGACAGGGAAATAGGGTTGTCATGGAAATCAAGTAAGCTAATGCATATAAAAATGATTGACTGTCAATAAATATTAACTCTTGTTATTAGTTATGGCCCTTTCTGTTAACACACTTAAAACCTATTTGCAATCAAGAGAAATAAAATTATTTTGGGATTTTAATATTTATCATAACACCAGGATCTGGGGCTGACTGAACACTGAGAGTTCATCATGGAATCATGATCCTGTTGGAGGTGCATGCTGTCTGTCTCTCTTGCTTATGGAAGAAATAAATGAACTTAAAACCAATAAGACAGGGAAATAGGGTTGTCATGGAAATCAAGTAAGCTAATGCATATAAAAATGATTGACTGTCAATAAATATTAACTCTTGTTATTAGTTATGGCCCTTTCTGTTAACACACTTAAAACCTATTTGCAATCAAGAGAAATAAAATTATTTTGGGATTTTAATATTTATCATAACTTTTGGGTTGTTGGAAAAGTCATAATGTATTTTTGCTGTGTTTATACAAAAATCTGTCATGACTTTTCTGACAGTCCAGTAATAACAGATGAATTAAAATTCCGAGATATAATTGAATGGACTCAAAAGGACAGAATGAGTAATTTAAAAGCAGGGCAGTACTGTCTTTCAGGTGTTCAGTTTTTCTTTCATTTTTTTTTTTTTAATGTAAGATTTACTTCTAGTAAGATGAAGTTTGAATTGGATTTTTTTTTTTAAGAGAGATTTTTGAAATAGGGCATATGCAATCACTGGAGAGAAAGAAAGCTAGAAATTGCGCTGGGATGGCCACTCCATAGTCCCTTCTCCTCCATCCTACTCTTGAAATTTTGGGCACACACGCACATGCACCTGGCTTGAGTTTTAAGCCACTTCTGGGACTCAAATTGTGGTTGACTATGTGGGAGTCCAGCAACATAACCATTACACCATCTCTTAGTCCCTGAATTGGCTCTTAAAAGTTACAAAGATAGGTGGTCAGAAAGAAGGTACTTCTCTGGGAGAAGAGATTGAAATATGAGAAGGGTTGAGGCCAGCAAAGCAGTTTTTCTTGGTGATGTGGAAAGTTGAATAAGAAAGTAGTTAAACACATGAACCTGTTTGTACTCTTGGCCAGAAATAAGGGATCAGTTGGGGCTGTGATATTAAAGCTGTCTTATACTGTTATATTTTATAAATCTACTTTCAGACAATTGAATTACTGCTCATTTTCCAGTGGAAAAGATATAGCTGCCTTTTAAGAGGAAAAAAAATACATAGTTTAAAAACAAAAACTTTGAAGTAATAGCTTTGGAATAACAATAATATTCCAAATGGAAGCTTTCATATAAAACTTCATTATCATGTATTTGGGCTTAGTTTAAGACTTCACATCAGGAACTTATTCCATACAACAAAGAAAATTGGAAACTTTGAATTGCATGCATGGTATTCAAGAGCTAAATATTATTTAATATTTGATTAGCAACAACTTGTAATTTTGAAAGAAAATGTATAGTGACTGAAAATGATTCATAAACATTTTAACTGTGCATTGACAAAATTCGAGGCTCCAGATGGTAGTGCAGTGGTAAAACTCACTGCTGAGAGGCAGTCCTTCAGAGGAAGGCTGCAGACTTCTGTCCAGAGACCTCCCGCAGTATGCTGGGCACACACGTGCCTGTGACCAGGATCTGTGCAAGTCTAGGGGTGAGTGACAGCCTCAGGACTCCGTTGGGGGTGTCGTCTGTCTGTTTCTCTCTCTGTTGTGGAACACATGACTAAACTTAAAGATCCTTAAAATGTAGGCATCATTATAAATTAGCATTAATTAACAGCTGATGCAGTAATTGCCATGTTTACCTAATTCTGACATTGACTATAAAATCAGATGGGAACTGGCTTCTAGATGTTTTCCCTCCGTTCTTTTTGGGCAGACAGGCATGTTCACTGAAGGTAGCCATCTACAGCTTTGAAGGTGAGATAGGGTGGGTGTCTGGATTGTTTCATAGGTGGTGCAGGGCCCAAGGTCTGCCAGGTAGTATAGTTAGTGAGGCTGGAAAACATGAAAGAAATATGTGCAAAACCAAAAATCTCCAAGTCCTTTGCCATGCCTTTTGAGAGTAAGCATTCTGGGGATTATGAAATTTTTTATTATATTCACACTTACCTTCTGTCAGAGAAATGTTTAGGATTTTACTGTTCCTCCTTCCACTCATCTATTCTTTTTTGATGTTAGAATTTATCAAGTATGTGTTAGTCAAAAACTGGAGAGAAACAGTTTAACAGTGTACTTTTTTTCTGGAATACACTTTTTATTTGTGAAAATCTTGAATCTTCGTTGTTCAGGTGGTAATGCTTTCTTAATGTATAACGTAATAGCACAATGAGGCATTGTAAAAAGTCAAACGATGATAGACTCTGAAACAAGGCCCATCCTTTGTATGTTTGCATGCATTTCAGGTGCGTTTGCTTATTAACCAGGAAGGTTAGCATTGAACGAAAGGAAGGAAGTGCAGAGAAATTCGGTAAATTGGCACCGTTAGTGAGAGTGCTGAGATCTAAAGCCAGGCTTCCGGTGGAAAGTCTGGCATGTGCCTTACCTGTGTGTAATATGACAAATCCAGTCCTCGACTATGAAAGACAGATGCAATCATGATGATAGTATTTCCCAGACTAGTATACAGTCATTCTTTGATACCCGTGGGAAATAAATTCCAGGACACCCCCACACACACGTGTACTAAAATCCCAGAATACTCAACTCCCTTATGTAAAAGATGTAGTATCTGCATATAATTCACACACTTCCTTACATCTACTTTAAATCTAAGTGTAAATGCTGTGTAAATAGTTGTTTTACGCTATTAGGAATAGTGACAAGGAAAAAAGTCTGTCAGAGTTCAGGACAGAGCACTGTCGAAGGCCTGACGACACAGTCCATGTCAGCAAGAACGTTTTTGATCCACGCCTGACTGAATCTACAGGTGTGGGACCAGCTGATAACAGAGGTCTGTCTATTTGTATTTAATGCACTTCAGTGTAGTTGAAATCCCAGTAATAATTTCTTTAGAATTTTACAAAATGATTGTTGAAGGAACTGTAATACGATTAGAGCAACGGTAATGAGAGACTGTAACTATTAGAAAGTAATTACTCCAGGACTGGCTCCTTGGCCCAGTAGTGATAAACTGCTCAAGTAAAGCTGGATCTCACGTGGCAACCGTGGTTTAAATACTCAGCCCAGTCATTCTGCAACACCCCAAGCATGTGAGTGAGTGCCCAGGACCAGTGGGCTTGCAGGACTGGAGGGAAGGGATCGTGGCATTGTTAGACCCTGTAAGGAGTGTTTCTCTTACTCTCACGTGTGCATGCGTGTACTGTTTCATGAACAAATGAAACATTTTTTAAAAAGTAATTACTCCAAATATGTTCATGTTACTATATAAAATACATAGTATGTGGTATATTAATATATTATTAACACTAACAAAGGATGTGTGGAACAAAATCAAAATTCTCATGATAGATTCAACTGTAAGAATTTAGTCTTGTACATAATCACATGAAACAGAAAGATAATTGAGAAAAGGAAATAATGTGAGTGAAAATTACGTGCATGAAATTTAGATCTCATTCTTACTGATAGTGGATTAAGAATCTAAAGTCTTTTTAAAATATGGAGAGTTTTTTTCTGTTTAAAAATCTATGTAAGTGATATTTTTCATTATAGTAAAAGTTTAAAAATCTCCAAGCAGGTTTACAAAAGCAAGGTGATGTATTTGAAAAATGTGAGTTTATTTACAAAGTATATTAAATAGACTATTTAAAGAAAGAGAAGATACAGTTAATAAACTCTTGGAAGTGTTAATAAGCCTTGCTAATAATTAGAAATGAAATTAGAACATCATATTTACTAAATTAGGAGAAACTCAGGGTTCATTGTGCCGTAGGAAAATATGCTGATGTGTAGATTTTCTGGTTGTAAAATAAATTGGAATAATTTCCATAAAGAATATTCTAGATAATAGCCAGGTATATGAAGCATATTTTATTTTTCTATTTAGCAGTCATTCAACAAACTTAAATTTGAATTATTAACAAAATACTAGATACGAAAGTAAATACTTGGAATACAGAGATTAATGTTGAGAAGTCTGTTCTTGGAATTCATTTGTAAAACTGCTAATAATCCTTGACTTAGAAATTTCACTTGGGAGGGTTATAATATAAGGAAGTAGAGAAAAACTTAAATCTGATAAAGGTACTTACAGATAAATCATATCCAATTTTAAAGATCTGGAAGGGAATGTCAAAGTACTCTGTGATTGGGAAAAGATTGGATAGATCATAGTATATGATAGGTCATTGCATTGCCAATAAGTGGAAATTTATAGACCTTAGAGACAAAAATCCATACATAATAAGCCCAAGAACAAAACAGAACATAGCCATATGAACACATTGTTTACAACTACCTGAAATATTATAGCTGGACATAGTTCGAAAGAATGCATGCCATTATACACATTACTTACATATGGCACGAGGGTCTTTACATTTTGTTTGCTCTTTTCTATTTTTTCATTATAATTTTACTTGGAATTCAGATTTTTGTCTTAAAATGTATGTGTGTAAAACAAAAGACTGCAGCAGTCGATTTTTTTTCCCCCAAATTAGATTTTACTTCTTCAGAATGCAGTTTTTAAGAAATGACAAAAATGTTTTGAAGAATCTAATCATATGAAATATCTTTCGGTGCATTTTCCCTCAATTTTTAACTCATTGCATGAATTAGCAGGATCTTATAATGTCTGACGTAAATTTCTTGGATCTATTATTTAATGCATTCCAGAAGTTTCCTGCTTGCTTTATCACTGAGAATGAGAACTTGCACCAGCTCCCACCCCGACTCCCTCAGCTCCTTTCTGTTTGCTCAGGTATTCCTGCCGGCACCCCATCCAGATGCTGTCTCCTGTGCCTGTGAATAAGCTGTCTTCTGGCTAAAGCCAGCCCCTTTCCTCATCAAAGCTATCCTCTTTTATTATGTAAAATTTCCCTTCAATTGGATCATTTCTACAGACATACACACATGCATTTCACCTTTTAGTTACTCCACTCGGAGTCCCCTTTTCTCTACATTAAACGCTTCCCTCTTTTCCACCTCCTCAGTTTCCCTCTTCCACTTCTTTTTTGAACCTTTCCAGGCAGGCTTCCACCTTGCCACTCCACCAGCATTGCTTTTATTACCAGGAACAGTTTCCAGTCCTCTTCCTCCTTGTCCTTCCGAAGGCATGTGACACAGTAATTCATACCTTCATAAATCACTTTCTTTGGTTTCTCAGTCACCACACTTTCCTGGTTTTTTTCCTTAGGCTTCTCCTTTCACCCCTCCTTTGCAGATTGCTCTTCTGCTCCCTGAACTAACCTTGGCAAGCCCCAGGGATGACTCCTTAGAATTCCCCTCTTCTCTATATTCACTTTCTTGGTCCTCTCATCCCATTTCATGACTTGGAATGCCTTATGTGAAATGCCTTATGAAATCTAGATTTCAGCCCAGCCCCCTCTGCTGACAGAGCACCCCCCTCCAGATACTTATATCTAACTTCTCAAATTCCTGCTTTGTCTGCTGTCTTCCATGTACCAGGAAAGAGCATCCCTCCTGGGACTCGAACCAAGACTTTTGGAGTCATTTCTTGTCACTTCCACTGTGTCCCCTAATCCAGAATGCCATCCCTCACTTAAAGAGTTGCTGGTCTCCTAGCTGCTGCACTCCTGTCCAAGATCCTGGCCTCTAGGAATACACATCTTCCCAGGCCTTTGCATGGCCTGTTTCCTCTGCTGGGCAGGCTCTTCCCTTCACGTGTACTTAGCGAGGTCGTCTTGACCCACTCTGGTGAACGCCATAGTCCTCACCACTGGCCATCGTTATCCTCCCAGCTTTCTTTTTCTCTAAAGCACTTTTCACCAGCTGATATTCCTGCCCTTGTTTCTCTCCACTAGAAAGTAATCTCCGAAGGCAGGTTTTTGTTTTGTTTCCTGCTGTTCCACCAGTGCCTAGTGTTGTGCTGGTTACACCAGGCATCCAAGCAATACTTACTGAACAGGCACAGACTGAGACAGTATAAGCCTAGGGAGTATTTTTCCAAGACGAGATTGGATATCTGCATCGTGAATGCTGTAGGAAGTTTGTGCAGTGGATGGGGGCGGTTAAATGTTCTAAGGTCTGTGGTTCCTCACTTTCTAAGGAGGTCGGGGAAAGATAGGTATTATTTTTAAGTTCAGTTAAGACATTTCAGTCTACGTTATTGTCAGTACCTGGGACACAACAGATCTTTTCATTTCTTGTGGAAGCCTGGGCAATGGAATTGATTCATGTATGAAAAAATGATGAGGCAGGCTTGGGGATGAACTCGCCACCATTACACATGACCGCATAGGCAGCTGAAACACACACTTACAACGTGCATGCTCTTCTCAGATGCTCCTAGTGTGTTAATGTGTCTTTCCTGCCAGGGAGAGTTTGTGAGAGGATGAAGTGATTGTATATTTGCACTTGAACCTGCCATGAAAGGGGTGAGCAGAGAGGGATGTTGGCATAGTTCTCCACCCTGAGGTCTGATCAGTTGCCCCTGAACTTTGATCGTCTTTCCGATGATTTATGTTTCCAAAAGTCCGGATTTCTCTTGAAAATATATAGTGAGGTGGAATTTGAAATTTACTCTCATTTTCTCAGTGGGCAATCCTTATTTCAGAATCAATATTAAATTTCCCCAGATAGCTACTAAGCACCTACACTGGGCCTAGCACAATGCTAGTGGCTTAGCATTTGACAAATAGGAAGGCAGTTTATTTTCCATATGAATTTGACTATAAATATAGGGGTCAGACATACATATAAGTATGTTATTTTGTAATAAGTTGTTAAAGATGGTATTAAATGTATGTAGTTAAAAAAAAAAAAAGCACCATGATTTTGAGGTTGCTCTGATGCTTAAATGATCTAAATTTTAATTCTGGATTTGAAAAATAGGGTATGTTTTGGGGCCAGCAGTTAGCGTAATGGTTATGTTGCTGGACTCCCACGTAATCGACTGCAGTTCGAGTCCCAGACCTGGCGGCTTAAACTCATGCCAGGCGCGTGTGCGTGTGTGCCCAAGATCCCAAGAGGAGAATGGCGGAGAAGGGATTGTGGCCGTGGCCATCCCCCTGGGGGGTGATTTTTTGCTTTCTATCTCTGTCTCTCTCTGTCTCTCTCTGGCGAGCGCATGCACCCTATAGCAAAAACCTCTCAAAAAAGAAAAAAAGAAAAAAAGAAAAAGAAAAAAGAAAAAAAAATGGGGTATGTTTCAAGTGAAACCAGTCTAACTTCATCACAGGAGTAACACTATCACTCTCCCAATTGTGGTAATTAAAACACTGGTATTAATGTTACATTTAAAGCTTATACTTGAATACAGATGTCTCAGATATGTGTGGAAACTTAAAATTGTCAAACAAAATAATTAAATTATGCTGTGAAGACCTGGTTTGAACCGGATTTTCCAGTTTGCCATTCTAATTTTTAATCTTATAAACCTCTGAAGCCCTTCATGCCTGTGGAAGTGTTCTTGCCATCATGGATAGACTTTCCTCTGCCTGTCTATATACTACTTCTTTCTTTTTTCATTATTCTTTTTTTAAATTTTTAAATTTTATACATTGATGGGACCAGCAGTTGGTGTAATGACTATGTCACTGGACACCCACGTAGTCGACCATGGTTCAAGTCCTGGTCCTGGTGGCTTAAACTCATGCCGGGTGCATGTGTGTGCGTGCCCAAGATCTCGAGAGGACAATAGAGGAGAAGGGATTGCGGTATGGCCATCCCCCCAGGGAGTGATTTCTTAATTTCTATCTCTCTGTCTGTCTTTGTCTTCCTGGCGAGCACACGCGCCCTATAGCAAAAACCTCTCAAAATTTTTTTTATACATTGAATCACTATATATCACTTTGCTTGTAAGTTGAATTAACTAGTGTGAATATACTTCACACCAGCCCAGTTGATTAAAAAAATGCATCATCAACAGGTAATAACACACTGCTATATATGCCACTTCTGTTCCTGCCCATATGTGATGCTCATTTATCACTGATATAGACAGTGAAAGGAAAATACGCAGGGCACGGTAGTGCAGGGAAGGTATTGAACAGAAAGGTTGGTAAAGTCTTCCTCGAGCAGGCAGTCAGAACCCATAGAGTTCTCCAGGTTCATTGGTTAAACACTTCCTGTTATAAACTTAAAAATACTTTTTAATGCTCAGTAAATGCTGAAAACATGTTAGCCATCATTAATGTTGTAATTGTGTTTTTACATAGCTGTGTTCTCTGCTGTATATTAAGTTTTTTTCCTTCTTTTAATATTGCACGAGAGGCATAGTCACCATGTAGCCCCCTTTTCTCCATTTCTCCATCCCGTCAGAAATTTGGGCATGCATACACACATACCTGGTGTGTTTTTCAAGGTGCTGGGGCTGGCTTGAATTCTGGTAGGCCATGTGGGACCCAGCTCTCTGTGTACAGTGCTTCACAGCTGCACTAGAGGGCCAGACCTGTTTATAATTTTTTTTTTTCTTTTGGAGAGGTTTTCGCTATAGGGCGCGTGCCCTCACCAGACAGATAGAGACATAGAGACAGAAAGCAAGAAATCACCTCCCCAGGGGGGATGGTCACGCTGCAATCCCTTCTCCTCCATTCTCTTCTCGGGATCTTGGGCATGCACGCACACGTGCCCGGCGTGAGTTTTAAGCCACCGGGTCCGGGACGCGAACCACGGTCGACTACATGGGAGTCCAGCGACATAGCCATTACGCTAACTGCTGGTTCCCACCCTGTTTATAATTTTAAATAGTGCAAAGACCATGTCTCATGTCCACCTGAGCCTTTCCAAACCATAAGATTGAGCTCACAGTTTGAGAAGTAGGCACCTGTCCATTTGATTTATTGATGTTGATTTTCCCTTGAATTTATTTATTTAGGTGTTTGTTATAGGGCACGTGCACTCACTGTAGAGACAGAGAGGGTCAGTGATACATCACCACCCAAGAGTATGGCCATGCCACAATCCCTTCTGCATTCTCCTCTAGGGGTTTTGTGTATGCATGCACACATGCCTGGCATGATTTTCATGCCACTGGGTCCAGTACTTGAACTGTGGTCAGCCACATGAGAGTCTGGTGCCTTACACACCAGGCCACCTGCGGGCCCCATCTCTGTTTCTATTAGAGACAGATATTAGCATCAATGGGACTGGCAAATAAATTCAGAATGTGTGAATTAAGTTTCACTGACTTATTAGTAATTAAACTTCTGTAGGACTTCATTGGGTCATCCAAAGAGTCATGCCGCATTTTTGTATAGAAACAGAAATACATCTTGACTTTTCCAGTGACCCAATAATAAACATATTAGTATGAATACAAATGGGTAAGCTACCTAGTTTCATAACCATAATTTCTAGCTAAGGATGTAGCAGTGTTGGAATATTCATGGTATGATTTGAACCTTGAAATTTAGACTGGACAGAAAGAAATGGAATTTACTACAGCATATATATATATGGCATACTGTTATTCTTTGTTGCCAGTTGGTCAATTTCAACTTTAATTGAAGTTCAGAGTTTTGTTATAGTGTACAAAAACATAAAAGATTCTAGCAATAGACTTATTTTTAAATTAGATTTCCTCCTTACCCTGTGAATAAAGTTTTAACAATAGTGTCAGCTAAGTAGGTTATAAAGAATCTAATGCCATTCAAGTGAATGAATACGATCTATCAGTTTTTAACTTACTACACAAAATAGGATGTGTACAGTGGAATTCACAGGTCTTATTTTACGTAGGACAAAGTATTGCATGTGCTCATCTTTACCAAGGATCTCTACTAATAATTCTGTGGTAAAACTTTGCTTCTTCATAGGGTGATATAAAATAGACATAAATATAAAGGAAGTTATTTTTTATGAATGAATAATCCTTGAAGCTGGGAAAAGACACCATTTTAAAAAATTTGTAAACATGAATGTTGGGAAAAGCACATCTTATAAAATTCATTTATTAATTATATAATTGTTTAGTATTTGTGCAAGATAGGATCTAGTCTATTTTCAATTTTTTTCTAAATATGGTACCCATTTTCAGATATAAGTGTGTATAAACTAAGCATTCAGACTATAGTTATTTATCATAAAAACTTTGCATATATATGGCTTTACTGTGACTAGCACTTTCATTTAAGTGAACATCTGGCTGACTTAATTCAGCTTGTATTAAAAGAGTTTGTGGATGTACATTCAAAGCCATGGTCAGTGCCCTTTTTTTTTTTTTAAAGCAGTTGTGAAGAGTAGGTACCTGAAAATAAGTCATATGAGCAAACAGTGCCATAATTATTAATAGGGACTAAATTCTACGAATTACAGATCCACAATATAATAGTTTCTAGCAAAAATTGTAAAGTATGTTAAAGTGAAGATGCAGAAGCATTTAGAAGAGTCTGATGATTATTAGGATATTTTGTGGGTTCGCTAGAAATATGCCTTATTAAATTAATCTCATTTTTCTTTGAAAGCATAGCTTGGATGATAGACTAGGCAGATTCTGCAGATAAAGCATTTGGCATATGCCTTTCATTTAACATATTTGCAAAACATTTGCTTTATGCTAGTAAGTAAAATAAATGAGCAAAATTAACTTTAATCTTGTGGGGGGATACTGATAACAAGTAAACTCAGAAATATGACAAGTAAAAAGACATAGTTTAGTTGGATGTCTTGTCGGAGTTGGAGTCAGCCCAGAGGAGGATCACTAATTGTGTACAACCAGAAGCTCAGGCTTCCAGGCTCCATGCTGATCAAATCTACGGAGCCCAGAGCAAGCTAAGTGGCCGTTACTTGATAGCAGAGTCAATATTAAAAAGTTGTTTTATTTTTTCCTTCTTTAGAGGTTTTTACCATAGGGTGTGTGTGCTTGCTGGAGAGAGAGACAGAGACAGTGAGAGGGAAAGTCAGAAATCACACTCAGGGGGATGGCCACATTGCAATCCCTTCTTCTCCATTATCCTCCTGTGAAAATAGGCTTGCACACATACGTGTCTTGGGTGATTTCAAAGCCACCGTGTCTGGGACTCGAACTACGGTTAGCCATGTGTGAGTGCAGTGATGTAACCATTAGGTATATTTTCTTTAATAACAATTTTTTTTTTAGTATTTCAAATATATTTGCATTATTTCCACACTTAGTCCTAAACAAAAAGAAGACAGACTGCTTTCGGGGAATGTCCAGTAGAGTGCATAGAATTCCGTACAGGTAGGCAGTCTGTGTAAGGCACAGAGTGATCTCTGTTCAGGAGATGAAGTCTGCCTTGTATTCGGAGACTGATAACGAGCCTGAATAGTCCCACCTCATTCTAAACTTGAGTGATCGTAAATGAGAAATGGTTTTATCAAATCCACATGGGAACTTCTCCTTTGAGATGTAATAAATCATCGATGATCCACAAGATTGTAAACTACATACTTGGGAGGGGGAATAGTATCCTTTTTTGTAATTCCTTCTGTGTGTGGTTAATATTGGTTGGCTCACTAACAGCACCTAAATCATTTTATTATTTTGGCGCCTGTCTTTTAAATGGTCAGATTAACTTTTCTTGAATATATTTTAGGTCTGTTGTTATGAAATCAAGAACATAATTTTATGTTGTTCTTTTTATAAAGAGAATTTGTAAAGTACAAAGCTGACACCTCTGAAAGCCATATGTCTCTGGCACCCTCTGTGGGGCTCCTCAGTTCTCTCTTGCCTTTTTAAATGATTCCTTCTGCCTTTGCATGATTCCTCTGAAAAAAGCCAGTTATTTAGTGTTCTCAAGGTGATTGACTTGCAAATGATGTTGTGCTCATCAGGCTTTTGGTAAATTTTACAATTTCCATAAAGTAGAAATTTCTTCTGTGTAGTTGTAGTTGAGTTATTTGTTGAGATCTCATTCAGAGATTAATAGACTCTCATGACCAGGGAGTTCAGGCTTCATACCACACATTTTATGATGCTAGGATCAACGTTCACCTTGAGTTTTTGGTCGAGGCTAAGAAAATATGTTACCAAAGGCATTATTATAAAAACGAACACTAGCCATATTTTTCACATGCCTTTTCTGGAGCTTAGGCTCCCAGCCTCTCCCCTCTCCTGTACCTCCTCCTCTCACTCCCACCACGCTTCGGTGTTTTGATGTTTCTCAGTCTCCCCTAAAGTGTGAATGAAGGCATTTTTTAAAAGGCTGTGCCGTGTTTATTGATCTGTAAGTAGAGTATGTATAGTCTGGTGCCATGTCACCCCAGTTTCAAGAGAAGCTCGTTCTTGAGACTGACATCCCCAAATCTCACCCGTATGACGTGTCTAGAACTGTCTGTGGCAGCTGTTGAGGTAATTTTGATCCTTCCTCAAAAGGCAGCAATGTTTGATTATTGTCTCCAAAAAAGTAAAAACGTTATTTGGAAAAATGGACAACTCTTCCCTGAACCAGTTGAGTGGTCAGGTATAATTTCTTTAACTTGTTATTTCTTTGAATGTCCAGTGTTGGTGTCAGCCAGAAAGATAGCAATTTTAAAATAAAAGGGTCTAATAAAGATCATTGTTTGATATCTTTTCCAATTTAGATATCAGTAAAATGTTCAGATCCTATCAAGCAATTTTTCGTTAGGTTTGAGTAAAAACTGCCTGTACTTTCAGACTGTCTTTAACTATTCCACTTTGAGCTTCACGTCTTTCAAGAACTGTTATATCCCTAATCATTTTTAACTAGATTAAATATATTTTCAGGCTGTTACATAAAAGGAAGGAGCTCCTTCTCTCTTCAACCCTATTCTTCTTTAACTTGTACACAAATTTAGTAAACTACAGTGCAAGAGAAAAACCTGAACGGTTTGTAATTTTTTTTGGGGGGGGATGGGGCCTGTCTGTGGTCTAATTCACCTAACTTCTTTCTTCCTAAAAAGTACTGCTTCCCATAGGCATTGTTCAAATGCTGTAAGGTAACATATATTTTCTCATCTTAGCCAAAGGGGGATCCTAGACACAGGAGGTTAAACAGCCTGTCCTAGGCTGTACAGCTAGTAAGTTGTGAGGTTTGAACCCAGATGGTTTAGCCCAGGGTTGGGGTTCTTAACCTCTGTATCATACTACTGCTCAGGAAGCAGTATATCGTACTGCACCACCCTGGGGCCCTGTCTCGGAAAGCTATGGACAATGACATGAGACAAACTGTAAAAAGCTAACTGCCTGGCACACAGTAACTGTTAGCTGCCTTTGTTACATTCTCATTTTCTTTATCTTATCAAGTACCTTCCTTGGTGAAATAATGTGAAAGGATACTTATACTAATTATAGTGTGAGTTGTTCCGTGAATTTATATAAATCACTGACCTCTTCTGAGCTCTAGAATTTTCAGTTTTACTGATAGGGAAAATATTGAGTTATTGGAAAAGTCAAGATTTATTTTTGCATAGAAAAATACATCGTGACTTCTCCAGTGACCCAATAATATCCACTCTTGAGTGGTTTTAAGGGGATTAAATTACAGTAGGTAGCATTATGTAAAGGTAACCGATAGATAGAACTCCCTGGTACTGTTGGTTTACTCTGCTTGGTTATAGATAGGTGTTCTTACAGACAGGGACATATTGTAGTTTTATATTTCTCGCAGAGTCTATCCCAACTCCTGGCATGTAGTCGGGTATAGTAAAGACTTACAGAATAAATGAATAGGGGTATTGGAGAGACAAAAGAAGGACAAAGGCGTGAACATTTTTCTACTGCAGATCTCTTCTGGGAGAAAGAGGTCATTTAAAAGCTATTTGGATCTTTTTTTTAAAAAAAAAAAAACCTCTTTTTTTGATTGGAAGGTTAAAGTGTTTAGATATTTAATTCTAAAGTATGATGAACTTATGTATTTGGGCCACTTACAGACTGGAGAATGGAAGGAACGCTGAAGGAGATGAAGAGAGAGAGAAAGGAGAAGGAAAGAAAGAGTAAGATTTAAAAGTACCATGGAAATGCTACACCCTAAAATACAAGTTACATTCTTCAGAATTTCTCCAGAGTGGGGACCAGCAGTTTGTGTAATGGCTATGTTGCTGGACTCCCATGTAGTCGACTGCAGTTCGCGTCCCGGACCCGGTGGCTTAAAACTCATGCCAGGTGCGTGTGTGTGCGTGCCCAAGATCCCCAGAGGAGAACGGAAGAGAAGGGATTGGGGCGTGGCCATCCCCCCTGAGGAGGTGATTTCTCGCTTTCTGTCTCTCTGTCTCTCTCTGTCTTTCTGGCGAGCGCACACACCCTATAGCAAAAACCTCTTTAAAAAAAAAAAAGAATTTCTCCAGAGTCTTCGTGCCAATTATCACGGTTGGAAACTCAATTATATGTTTAACCTTAATTTTTAAGAATCATTTATCTTTACCGTTAAGTCTTTGGTGAACCCTTTCTAAATGGAACCGCAGCCCAAGCAGGTAGAACCAGGTGTGGAAGGTTGAGAAAAGTGTGTTCGTCATGTCAGCACCCATCAGGCTGAGGCCTGGATGCAGCAAGGAGGCAGGGGGGTAAGGTGCTGCGTTTCTGTAATGAACCTGTTATGATATCCTCTCTCAAGCTCTAAGTATGCTTTTTAGGATAAGGTAGAGAAAATGAGCTGCTTGGAACTGACCTGTGGCAAATTTGGGTTGTTAGAATAGTCATGATGTTATTTTTTCTGTTTTTCTGCAAAAATGCATCATGACTTTTCCGATGACCCAGTGTATCAGAGAAGACGAGCTTGTTAGGGTCCCTTCATTTGGAGGCTTCTTCAGAAATACACTGCTGTCTTAGTCAAGGGAAGAACAAAATCTGCCCTTGGCTTCAGAGGTGCCGTCTCATCTCATTACCCAGCAGTGCGGTCCTGGCATCTGTGAATGCCCAGTTCTCGTTCGTGGGCTTTCTGCTCATGGAGAAGAGACAGCTGTGTATCCTCTGTTTCTTCTCTTTATAACCGATGAGCTTTTAAGACTACCTTGTCTGGAATACCTTCTGCTATTAATGTAATAAGAAAGAACATGTTTGGTTGTATTTTTTTATTATTATTTTAATTTTTTGCAATTTGGCACATCGCTTGTTTGATAGAGGGAACGTGAGAAATCACCACCACCACCCCCACAGCCTGGGTGGGAGGGATGGCCATGCTACAGTCTCTTTTCCTACATTCTCCTGCTGGGATTTTGGGCATGCATATATGTGCACCCAGCATGTTTCAAGCCACTGGGCCCAGGACTTCTACTGCTGTCAGCTTTGTGGGAGTCACGCCTTAACCACCATGCCACCTGGTGGCGCCAGCATGTAGTTTTAGCCAGTGTGGAAAAATACAGTATTTCTTATCCTTAGAGGTGAAACATGGAAATAGGCATGAGCTGCTTGTTTGAGGGACTATTTTCTTTTCACTTCAGTTTAATTCTGCCACATTATTCTTGAAAGCAGGTTATAAAAAAAAAAAAGTGGTAGCAAAGGAAAGGACCACATTTTCTTTTGTTATGGTAATGAGTATTTTATTTATTTTTATGAGTAGGTAAAAAATCTTCACATTAACCTGTTGGGAACGTATAGATGATTTAAAAGAATTACTTTCCTAAGCTGCCTGCCAAAATCTCTCTTTCTGGTACTTGGATCACACAGGGGTTGTTGCTTCAGAAGTTTCCAGCTTTTGTTCTTCCGTAGAAGACATCGTGGAGGAGTGGTGGGGATGTAGCTGTGAAATTGGAAATCCTGTGTCGTGGTCTTGATTTCGACTCCTGCTTAAATATTTGAGATTCGACCAGTTGCTTACTGCCTCTGCGCTTTCTCTTCTGAAAAGTAAGAGAGTTGTATTATCAGTCAAGTTTCTTCTAACATTGCTCTTTCATTGACTAGTCAAGAGGAAAGAAAAAAAGATGACTGTGATTATCTGCCACCTCTTCAGTACCTCTCCTCGATATGAAGTGGATGTGCAAAGCAGAGCCTGTCAGGCCTTCCCAGGAGCAGTGGTCAGGTCTAGTTTCGTGCAGTTGCAAACTGCTAGATAGATTACATGAACTCACTATAAAATGAAATTTGAAGATTAATGCTGCTGTATAGTGTCCTTCATTTTGCATGTACCTAGGACATTTTAACTTGAAGTGCCTGTTGTTGCCCTCCATCGAGAGTTGGCTCAGTTCTGGACAGCGCTTCATTTCACATGCCCTGACTTAGGTTGAATTTTGTTATTTGAGCCAGTCTGGTAAGCAGGCTTGTCTGGCTGGCTATTTGTGTGCTTCTTGTTAGTTAAGCCATCTTGAAGAGTGCACTCTTTGAAAGAGTGCCTTTTAATGGAAAAACTGTTGCATTAAAAAGTGGCTTTGTGTTTTCATAGACCACACAATTTAAGCCAACTGACACAGTTTCAAAATAGCTATTGGTGGGTAGAACACACAGGTAACTACTTGAGAGCCTGGTGCTAGTAGTTTGAAATATTTTTAAGAAGAAAGGACAGGATGAACCAGTTTGATTATTTTTATAGTATCTTAGAATAGATTTGAGATTTGCTGTTGCACTGTCGGATGTGTACTTTATTTTTAATTAGAAGCATGTAAATATATCCAACATAAAGTATTCCATCCAGGAGTCAATATTTGGAGAACATATTGTAACAGATATTGTTTGCATGCCTCTTAGTGCCTCTCAAACCCATTTCTGTGTCTGTACTATATAAAGTGAACCAACTACATTTTAAAGTTTACAGTAAGTGATATCTGATGTGGGTCAACATGGACTAAGTCCTCCATAGCTCATCTCACCACAGATTATAGCTAAGAACTCTGGAAATAATGAAAATGCAGCTGAGGACTCTGAAAAGTGTATGACAGCTGGCAGATGGGCAGGGAAGTGAAAACCTGAAGCCCAGCCAGTGTGGCGGTGAATTTACTGTATGATATTTTCTTCCTTCATCTCTTGGCTTTTTTCTGTGGATTGGTTGATGTCTCAGGACAACTGCTTGGTGAACAGCAGCATAAACAAAACAAAACCCCTCCAAGTCAGAGGACTGAGAAAAGGGATCTTTGCAAGCCATAGAAAATGGAAGAATCCTCCTCACCTCTCCACCCTCCCCCCACCTCTATCCCCTTCTTTTCTTCCCTGGCCCTTTTTTCTTTTTCTTTTTTTTTTTTTTTTGAGAGAGATTTTCGCTATAGGGCACGTGCGCTCGCCAGACAGACAGAGAGAGACATAGAGACAGAAAGCGAGAAATCACCCCCCAGGGGGGATGGTCACGCCGCAATCCCTTCTCCTCCATTCTCCTCTCGGGATCTTGGGCATGCACGCACACGCGCCCGGCGTGAGTTTTAAGCCACCGGGTCCGGGACGCGAACCGCGGTCGACTACGTGGGAGTCCAGCGACATAGCCATTACGCTAACTGCTGGTTCCCATCCCTGGCCCTTTTTTGAGTCCAGCCCATTTATAACCTGCACTGCTTTGCTGGTGGTGGTGGTGATGGGGGTGGTGGCGGCAGTGGCCGGGGCATAGCACCTAAGATTCTAGATAGGACTCTTCTTTCTGTATTACAGAGGGACTAGAAACAGGGATCCTGGGGTCTAGAGAATGTGTTGTGGAATTTTTTTTCCTGTCTGCCACACCCTTAGAGCATTTTAAGTTATATGGAAGGAGGGTACCAATGTAGGGGATGAAGTTTCCAAGGGAAACCTCACCTTCTGGACAGCAGATTTGGAAAAGAAGACTCTGGAGGTCAGAAATTATCAGGGAAGTTTTGGAGAGAAGCAGAGAAGGGGATCCCCTGTTTCCGAGTATGAAGTGACATATATCTTGAACTCACCCCTGAGTTGCACATAAACAGATCAGGACTTAGGGGGCATAACAAAGGTTTTGAGAACAGAATTATGGTATAATCAGCCATGCAAGTTCTAGACTATCCCTAAATAATCCAGGTAGTATAGGCTATTGAAAACTGACACTAAATTATCTTCTGCGAAAAGGAGAGCAGAAACTGTGTTTTGGACCTGACTAGATTGATTGCTAAAACAGACAAGAAAATAACATTTGCTAAAGGATTTCTCATAACATAATAGTTATTATATCTCTAGAATTGAACCCAAATTACTTGACATACAAAGGAACAAGGAAATCCGACTTTATTTTTAATTTGCCAGAGGTGGGACCAGCAGGTAGCATGATGGTTAAAGCTGTGCACTCCCACATGGGTGACCATGCTTTGGGTCCTGGGCCTGGCAATTTGGAATTCATGCCAGGCATATGTGTGTCCATGACCAGAATCCCTGGTGGAGAATGAAGGAGATGGGATTGTGGCATGGCCACCCCCCACGTGGGGGAATTTTTACTTACCCTTTCACTGTCTCTCACCAGCAAGCGCATGTTCTCTATGGCAAAAAGAAACACCAAAAAGACCCCTAACAATTAAAGAAATTTACCAGAGGGTGTGTGTGGTCACCAGAGAGACAGAAAGCACTCCCCAATGGAGCATGGCCATGCTACAACTCCTCCTTCATTTCTCCATCCTGTTTGAATTTTAGGCAAGTATGCACACATGCCTATTTTTCAGGTCACCAGAACCCAGATTCATACCATGCAGCCAGCGCTGGGGGATCCAGCTTTCCAACCACCAGGCCCTAGGGCTAGCTCCAAGTCTGATCAATTTATAAAGGAAAAACATAAGCAGATGCTAAACATAAGATGACCCACCTGATGGATTTATTAAAAAACAAACAAAAACAAAAAACTTTTAAAGCATCTTTTAGAACCATAATCTAAGAGATAAAGATGAATACTCCTGAAATGAATAGGAAGATAAAAGTTTTTAACAGAAAAATAGAAACTCTAAAAAAAATGAAATTAGAATTAAAAAATATATCTGAAAATAAAAATTTATTGAATCAGCTTTATCACAGAAATGAGTTGACAGAGTTAGTGAATCGTACATAGATCCATAGAAATCAATCAGTAGAAACTATACAAAATAGAGACAAAAATTGAAAAAATGAACTTGTAGAATTGTGGGAAAATATCAGAGGATTTTACTTTTGCATGTTAAGTATCTCAGAAGAAAAAGAGAGATGGATGCAGAAAAGAAAAAAACAATTGAAATAATGTCTGAAAACTAACAAAATTTGATGAAAGACTTAACAGGTTTAAGAAACTAAACTTCAAAGAGTATCAATTCCAAGGAAGTAATTTCTCAGATGTGCTAAAAATCAAAGTGTTGGGCCTAATTTTAGGACTGTAGAATGCTTTCTCTCATTACTGCCAAAGGCCTATTTACGGCAGTTCATTTTACCTGGTGTATTGTGTTTGACTATCGTGTTTCCATATCTGCAGATTTTGGTAACCATGGTGGGTATTGGAACAAATCCCTTGTGGATGTTGAGGACGGACTGCATATGCTAATTTATGCTCATGCGTAAGTGAAATGAGTGACAGCAATGATGCAAGGGATAGAAGAGAGGAACTAAAAATTATTCTGTTATCGGGACCAGCAAATGGCATAATGGCTATGTTGCTGGACTCTCATGTAGTCAACCGCCGTTCACGTCCTGGACCTGGTGACTTAAACTCACGCTTGTCATGTGTGCGTGTGTGCCTAAGACCTGAGAGGAGAATGGAGGAGAAGAGATTGCTATGTGGCCATCACCCCTGGGGGGTGTGTGTGATTTCTCTCTCTCTCTCTCTCTCTCTCTGTCTTTCTGGTGAGCACATACACTCTATAGCAAAAACCTCTCCCCCCAAAAAAATAATAGTAATTACTCTGTTATCATAAAGTACTTGTGCTGTCTGTGAAGAGGTAGTATTTGAAAATGGGCTTGAGTTAGAGATGTATTTTGCAAACTTTAAGGTACTCAGTCAAAAGCCAGAGGGACAATGTCAAACTATACATATGTAACTATAGAACCAAAAGAAGAGGAATAAGAGAATGGGATTATTTAAAATTCTCAAATCACGAAAAGAGACAGAGTGGAAGACAAAATCAGGAGCATCCTAATACAAAGCAGTGACAAGTGGTGGAGATGGGTGCACTAGCTTGATTTAGTCATGATGCATTTTAATCTTGTGTGGCTAAATCACACTGACCACCCACCGATACGTGTAACATTATGTCAACTTAAAAAGGACCCAAGAGTAACATAAACAAGTATGATAGATAATAATTCAGCTCAGTCAGTGACCGCGCTGAATGCCAGTGATCTCTGTGCACCAATTAAAACAGATTATGAGAATGGATCCAAAAATAAGACCCAATATTGTATGTATTGTCTACAAGAAGCTCACTAAAAATATAAAGACATATCATTTGAAAGGATAAAGAAAGGTATATTGGGGCCAGCATGTGGCATAATAGTTAAGGTGCTGGACTCCCACTTGACTCACTGTGGTTCATGTCTTGGACTTGGTGGTTTGAAACTTGCCAGGTGTGTGTGTACCAAAATCCTAGGAGGAGAACAGATTGTGGCATGGTCTCTCCTTCTAAGAGGTGATTTCTCACTTTCCCTCTCACTATCTCTTTCTGTCTCTAGTGAATGCAAGTGCCCTATGGCAAACACACCCATGATGTGTGTGGGCATGTGTGTGTGTGTGTGTGTATAATACAATGATATATCATGCTAACATTAAAGGGATTGGCATTAGCTATATAAATCTTATGCAGACTTCAGAGCAAGTAAAAGTATAGCGAGGAGCATTCCATAATGGTAAGGAGGTCAATTCCCTAAGAAGATACAACAGTCCTTAATCTGCGCCTAACACTGAAGAATTAGAATATGTGACGCAAAATTGACAGAACTGGTTAAGCAGTATAGGAAGCCCGATCCTGCATGACCAATCACAGTTAGAATTCCAGCCCAGTAACTTGAAAAGATTCCCAGGCGTGGGTGTGCCCCAAATCCTGACAAGATGGATAGATGGAAGAAAAAGGATTGTGGCATGACCCTGCCCCATTAGGCGTGCTTTCTCTGTCTAGTGAGCACATGTGCCCTCTGGCAATGAAAAAATAAAGAAGAAGAAACTATTAAAGTTGGAAACTTCAACACCCCCTATTAGAAACCGACAGATCCAGCAGGTAAAATCAGTGACGACACCACTGAATTCAACACCACCATCCATCGACGAAATGTAACTGACATCTATGGGCTGTAGCATTTACAAACAGCACAGTATACAGTATTTTCACACTTGGATAGAACATTCACCAGGACAGATCAGATCATGTGAGCCACAAAAAACACCCAAACAATTTTTAAAATGTAGAAATCATACAATAGAATATCTACCTTCAGATCACAGTGGAATTAAATTAGAAATCAATAACAGAAAAATAGGTGGATAATCCCAGGCTTCAGGATTGTAGATCCCATGGACATTAGAAAGATGATAAACTGCTATTAACAACTGTGTCTGCAAGTTTGGAAGCTAGATAAATGGACCAAATTCCTCGACCAGACCCAGTGTGCCAAAACTCACAGAAGAAACGGACGGTCTCAATAACCCTGTAAATTGAAGCAATAGTTAACCTTCCAAAACAAGTACCAGGCCCAGATGAATTCTCAAGTGAAGTATACCAACATCTCAGAAAGAAACTGTACAACTGTGTTTAATCTCTTTCAGACAGAAATAGAGTACTTTCTAACTCATTTCGAGTTCAGTACAAAAGCAGAGACCTTAGAGGAGAAACCAATGTCTCTCATGAACATAAATGTAAAAATCATAAACAGAATATTAGCAAATCAAATTTAACATTGAATAAAAGGATTTATATGCATCACAAGTGAGATTTAGTCCAGGTATGCAAGGATGGTTCATTGTGTGAAAATCCGTATTATTCATCATGCCTACAAACTAAAACAGAAAAATCACCTGAGAATAGATGCAGAAAAAGCTTTTGATGAAATCCAGCGCCTATTTGTGTTAAGCGGTCAGGAAACTACAAGGAAAGGGGAACTGTCTGAACTCAGTAAACATACAAAAAACTTGTGGTTAATATCACATTATGAGAAACTAGAAGCTTTCTCATTAAGAGTAGAAATGAAGCAGAGAGATCCCCTCTCACCATGCCTTTGGACATCTGGAAATAACCCTGGAAGTCCTAGCTAGTAAGACAAACAGAGCCGGGAGAGGCTATAAAAGCTATGCGGATGGGGCCTTGGACATGATCAAAATGGAATGGGAACAGTCTGTCTTCACACTCCCCACAGACAGATGTGAACTATGATCTATTGATGATGTCAAGAGTACCATCCAGAATGTCCCAAAGAGAATGAAGCTGTAAGCTCCCTGGGGCCATGGATTAGTGAAAGTCCAGAGCAGATGGAAAGGGAAATGAAGCTTTCTAACAGGAAATATTACATCCCAAGCAACCAAGTACCACACGAGAAAGTTCCTTGGACTCAGATTTCACAGTGATAAAAAGTGAGATTAGGGCAGACTGCTCACTTCCCCACCGTCCTAGGTTTCTCTAGAGGAAGATTATTCCAACCTTAACCCAGGGGAAGCCTTGTGTGTGCCGGCAGGGCTGAAGCTCCTGAAGTCCGTGTAGTAGAAAGGAGCGGCTGGGAGTACTGATAACCAGTGGATGAAGGTTGGAGGCAGCTTTGCATTTGGACCAGATCAGAGGCTGTTCAGCAGTGCCACACTGAAGGAAGCACACTTGATGTGTCTTCTAGATAAGAAATCTTAACCAGCCTCCTGCACAGCCTGAGTCACCCTGCAGGCCCACTGGAACAGGAACCATATCAAACCGAACTTCCATGGGAACGGTAGCAACCCTGGGCCTAGGGCACCATTTAATACTGAAATGGAAGCTGTGATTGTGGACAGAGAACGGGTCCAAACATTTGGGAGATTTGGGCACCATCTAGTGCTGAAAATGGGACTAAGTGAACCTAACAGTCAATCTGCACAGGACCTCTAGACATAGAGACTTTATGAACATCAACATAAACCAAGCTATATAGCAAAGCCTGTAATAAACACTCACGCTTTCAATGCGAAGGAAGAGATGCATCTGCACAAGGCATGAGGAAACGAGGAGCTGTGACCTTGCTAAATGAGCAGCAGGAAGTGTCAGTAGCCCACTCTTGTGAGATGGTGATGGGAGATCTCTCATGCTAAGAATTCCACATTGCAGTTTTGAGGAAACTCTGCAAAATCCCAAACAAACAATTCAGAACATCATTAGACATATTTAACAAGGGAACTGAAATAAAAATCAAATCTTGGAGCTGAAAATATAATTGAAAAATACGGTAGAGAACCTCAACAACAGAAAAACGAGCTCTGTGACAGTTCAGTTAAAAATACATGAGGGAAGAAGTGACAAACTAAGCTCACAGAATTTGGTGGTAGTGAAAGAATAAATGTCAGGGTTGTTGGAGCCCCAGAGGCACTTAAAATTAGAAAGGGGTAGAAAGCTTTTAGAAGAAATAACAGAAGTCTAGGACCAGCAGTTAGTGTAATGGCTATGTCGCTGAACTCCCATGTAGTCGACCGTGGTTCGAGTCCCAGATCCGGTGGCTTAAACTCATGCTGGGCATGTGTGCGTGTGTGCCCAGGATCCCAAGAGGAAAATGGAAAAGAAGGGATTGCGGCATGGTCGTCCCCTACGGGGGGGTTCATTTCTTGCTTTCTGTCTCTGGCAAGCACGCCTGCCCTGTAGCAAAAACCTCTCCCCCCCCAAAAAAAAAAATTTCCAAGTGTATGGAAAGAGGAAAGTATTCACATATGGGAAGAAAACACCAGATTATAATCAGATTCTCAATGATCAAAGATAGGATTCCAAAAGCAGCAAGAGAAAAGAATGTAACAGAAAGTTACTTGTCATACCTGTAGTGTGCATGACTGCAGACTTCTCAGCAGAAACCTTACAGTCCATGGCAGAATGAGCTGATATATATTCAGAACTGAAGGAAAGATACTGCCAGCCAAAAGTACTGTACCCAGCAAAACTATCCTTTAGAAACGAAGGCTTTTCCAGACAAACAAGCCAAGAGAAGTCATCACTTCCAAATGTGTCCTGCAAGAAATGCTGAAAGAGGTTCTCCAAATGGAAAGAAAAAGATGCTGATTTATAACAAATGTATACATCTGAAGGTATAAAACTGGCGAAAGCGAGTATTCAAATTCTGGATAATTTGTTAAGCTTGGTGTGTAAAACACAGCCTCAATATGCAGATTGAAAGACAAAGCTTTTTAAAATGATTATTACTACAGTATTTTTTAAAGAACTATTTTTTTAACTTTATTCATTTTTAAAAATTTGACCAGAGAGGGACAGAGTGAGTGAGAGAGAGAGAACTGAGAGAGCAAGAGAGAAAAGTGAGAAAGCAAGATGCCAGGTCCGGGACTTGAACTACAGTTGGCCATGTGGGAGTCCAGGGCTCTTAACCTCCACGCCACTTGCCGCCCCTATAACTACAATTTTTTTTAAAGAGATAAGCAATATAAAAATGTGAATGGTACAGTAAAAAACTCAGCATGTATGGAGAAGGCAGTAGGGTTAAAGAGCTGAGTTTTATTTTGAAACTCACGCCGGGTGCGTTTGCGTGCATGCCCAAGATCCCGAGAGGAGAATGGAGGAGAAGGGATTGCAGCATGACCATCCCCCCTGGGGGGTGATTTCTCGCTTTCTGTCTCTATGTCTCTGTCAGTCTGGCGAGCACACGCACCCTATAGCGAAAATCTCTCCCCCCAAAAAATAGACCTTGTAGGATGTTCAGCAGCATCCTTGGTCTGTACTCACTAAATGCAAGTAGGAAACCTCCTGCCCCTGGTTGTGACTGGCAAATTATGTGTCTGTTGCCAGTTGTCCCAGGTAGGAAGGTGCAAAGTCAGTATCCGAGAACCAGTGCTCTAATCTATAAACATACTAATACTGTTGCAGTATTAGTTCCCTATATGAAAACCAGGTGGTAACTAGTCCCCGTTTAAAAAGGTGGTCCTAAGCATCAAGTGAGATAATGACATGGAAGTGCTTTGACAAATGTAAAAACCACAAATAGATTTAGAATATGTCTTCAGGTATAAGATAAATCTGAAATTAAAAAAAAAAAATTAAAAATGTCCAGAGGTAAAGAGAAGTGACTAGGATCACACAACTGAAAAAATAATTCTGAGCAGAAACTGTGAAGATTGACATTTCAGAGTATATAGAGAATGGCTATTCAAACAGGACCTGGTTGAAAGGCATTCTTTATAGGGTCCCCAGAGTCCAGTCCAAGTTTTCAGGTCTGTATTGTTAAAAAAAGAAAAAGAAAAAGTTTTTCAAGGTATCATTAGTTGATTAGGCATGGGGGTTATGATTCTGAGTAACTCAACCTAGAACAGACTGAGGAAGGACCCAGATGTTTTTTGTGAATTGCTGAGCTCCTTGTAACTGGTCAGTGTTTTGCACTATTTTTTTTTTTTCCCAACTTTCTCTCACTATGGAGAAACATGTCTGTAACCTTTATACAAAGTTCTTTGGTGATCTTGAGTCAAAACAAATTATTTGCATGTCTAGAATATAGTTGGTTATTGGTAAACATTCATTTTCCTTCTGTTTATTTCCAATATGGAGAAAAATTTACCAAACCCAAGTAGGATAGCTTTTTAAGAATTATTTATTTAATTTGATAATAACAATGATGCTTTTTTTCTCTAATTTGCTGTAGGACATGCACATTCACCCATGAAAGAAAGAGAGGGGAAGTGAGAAAGCAAGCCACCAGGTCCAAGACTCAAACTGCAATCAGCCATGTGAGAGTCCAGCACCTTTACCACCATGCCACCTGCTGGCCTCCAAGTAGAATCTTTTTACCACTGGTTTGTTATACTTTACCCTTTGTATGCCAGATCCATTTTGACAGATCTTTCACTTTGGCTTTTTTCCTCCCTAGGTTTCATACAGACTAGCTGGCCTTCTAATAAATATTCTTTGTTCCTACTAATAATGTGTCTAACTAGGTTATTTTATATTCCCTTTGTCGTTATGCATTCCTGAGTGAACAATACTACTACTTATTAAAATGCTGGTGTTTGTAGAGCTCCATTTGAAAATTTGTTTATAAACTACATCTTAGGGAAAGGAGTCATAGTAATCATAGCTTTCTTATAATTACAAATAGCTCTCTTAAACTGAATGCACATAGAAAATAATAAACACCAAAAATTGGAAGGATGTACAGTATTGATTTAAGGTGAAACCTGTTGATTCAATCCAACATTTAGAAGGTCATGCTAAGTATGTGATGCATGACTCTGGCCTTGTCTGGGAAAAAATAAAGGCTTAAATAACAAATAATTAGGAGACTAAAAAACATGGGGTATTTGTTAATTGGGTAAGAAAACTGTAAGAAATGGCTTCCTGTTGAAGCTAGACACTCTCTGTCCTTTTACCACGGCCCTAATTAACTCATATATTCAGCATTTCCATGGTAGCAAGATAGCATCTATAAATGCTTGTAGTTTTGTAGTTGCTAATGGATTAAAATAAAAGGTACTATAGCAGAAATGTCAGCTATTATGTTGGAGACCACAGTCCTGGAGACTTCTTTTTTCTGTGACTTTATTTCTTCATATTGCTTGACATATAAACTGCACATAGTTTTTCATACAACTAATGTTTCCTCTTAGCGAATGGATCCAGAAGGAAAAGAATTTTATTAGTGAATATCAGCAAAAGGACTGTATAGAAATATGTAATGACTATAATATAGAATATCTTCTGTTAAGCACACTTTTTTTGGAGTCTATTTCTGCCAGCGGATTTCAGAATTTCAGACTTTATATCAGTTCTCCTGTTTTTATCTTTTCCTTTTCTCCCTTTGTTATTTTCTCCCTCCTTCCCCCTCAGCAAATACTAAGTACCTAATATTCCAAAATTACACTAGGTTCTCCTTATACTTTATTTTTAGAATTGTTATATTATGAAATATATCATTATTTCATTAGTGAAGATCAAATGAGAGATGTAATATATAAAAAGATTTTCCCATTTTATATTTAGACAGCTCTAAAAATGTTCATGATTTGTTTACCAGGGGCCAAATTTCTATGACAGTATACACTGTCATCAGCTCTCATTTATTCAGGGACTTTCTAGCCCTTTTCTAATGATTAGTTTTTGAGCAATTTCACTTTCGTTTTTATCTTTCATCAGTGAATAGAAAAAAAAGTGAACTCAGATTTAGTTCATTTCTGTAATGTTTACCAGTTATGTCTGTCATTAGATTTTTGTGGGTTACTCCCATTATTTTAAATTTGTGGGGTAGTACCTAAAAATGTATCAGGTTAAACTATCTAGAAAACAAAATATCCATTATGATAAAAATGAACAATTTTTACTCGAAGCAACCTGTTATGGTGTTAATAGTGAATGAGGGAAAAGGAGAGAAAAGGTCACTAAAATAATTGATGTTTATGGCTAATATTCTTTGAGTAAGCAGTATAAAGATTATGGAGAGAGAAGAAAATAGAATTTTATTTGCTTTAATATTAGGGATATTTTCTGTAGTTCTATATATTACTAACAGTTTAGTGGTGAACTAAGTAGGCATGTAATAACAATAATTCTGTTGGGTTGTTGGAAAAGTAACGACACATTTTTGCATAGAAAAACATGAAACAATGACTTTTCCAATGACCCAGTAATTAATAGAAGGAAGAAGAAAAATAAATGAATAAGAAGTTGTATATTTAGGGAGGTGGTAAGATGATAAAAAATAGGATCACTGATTTGGGCTGGTCCATAGCCTAGTTGTTAAGGGAGCCAGATTCCATATGGCCAACTACACAGTTTGAATCTCAGTCCCAGATGGGGCTATAGGCATGTGCACCACACTTAGCTCTTCTTTTAGATAGGATTTTGCTGTGATGCCCAGGCCTGTCTTAGGTTTGTAATCATCTTGTCTCAGCCTCCTGAGTTGCTGGGATTGTGGGCTCACCACTGCACACAGCCAAAAAGGCCAGTTTTTGTTTTTGGAGGGGTTTTTGCTATTGGGCGTGTGCGCTTGCCAGAAAGCCAGAGAGAGAGAGACAGAGAGACAGAAAGCAAGAAATCATCCCCCAGAGGAGATAGCCATGCTGCAATCACTTCTGCTCCATTCTCTTCTCGGGATCTTGGGTACGCATGTACATGCTCCTGGTGTGAATTTAAGCCTGGTCCAGGACTCAAACCGCGGTTGACTGAATGGGAGTCTAGCAACATAGCCATTACACCATCTGCTGGTCCCAAAAGGCCAGTTTTTATAAATGTTAATTTTTCTTCTTGAAAATAATATATATTCTTCACTTGTTGGGTGTTTATATCACAAAGTTAGATGCAGGTCTATATTAATTGTATTATTTACAACTATATTTTTTCTAAGTCTTCAAATTACAGATTTAAATGTATTACTATTCTGCCTGTGGATTTGTCTGTTTCTTATATTTTTGCCAACATTTATGTATTTTGAAATCATGTAATAAGATCAAATGTAGTTTAGCAATTATATCTTTCTTATGAATTGAATCCTTTATCAGTGGTCCTGTTGCTCTTTAGTAATACTTTTGGCTATGGTATTATGTTGTCTGAGGTAATGTTACCTTATCCGTTGTATGATAGAAGGAAGGAATGAAGACTATAGCAAGTATACCTTATGAAATATACTTTATAGCTTTCTTTTGTTAGACTTATCTCTTTTTATCTTTTATCATTTTGCTTTCAGTCTTGTTTTTATTGTTTCAACTTATGTTTTAATACCCGATTAAAGATCAGTTAGAGTAGGTAGAAAATTGAATGATAAATAAGACATATATAGATCAAGTAGATATACAGTCAGATTTAAAGGGATGATGAATACGTGGCAGATTAATCATAGACGACAGATATGTAGCTGAAAATCATTTCTATTCTTCATTTTCAAAGGACTGATTTCAGCCTGATGACAGTTATTTAAATGGCTAACTTCAAATGCAGAAACTCAACATCATTTATGTATGTATGTATGTATGTATGTATGTTATGTTTGCCTTGGCAAGTTGGAAAGAATCCCCAAATTCTAAGTCTTCTTTCTTTAGGTATGTCAACTTTAAGTTTTGTTGATAGATCTTTCCATGTTTGTTGGAAGGAATCAGAGGAGAAAAGTAAATTTCAGTGTATGTGTTTTTTGGAAAATGAAAGTGGGAAGTAAATTCTCACTATGTTTTGGCTATCCCCGCTTCTAATTGCTATTAGAATGTTTTTTTATTAAATCACAACTGACTTCTCATAAACAACAGTTGAAGCTCAGAAGACCTTAAAATGGTATCTTCCTTGTGCTGAGAGGAAATAACTATCAACTTAAGTTTTTAGTCCAACAGAAAGAAATCATAAGTACAAAGGCAAAAGGCCCAAATAAGGAAATTCTAAGACTGTATTTCAGATAGTGATCTCAAATGTATGGTGCAAGAAAAAAGATGCAGGAAGGGATAAAGAGCATAGCATGTGATAAATATGTAGGAAATTCTAAAAAAAAGAAACAACCAAATTAGCAGTATTTTGGGGTAAATAAATGCAAACTCAACAAAAAAAAAGTAACAACAGTAGAACCTGAAAAATGGTAGAAGGCAGTTCGTATGCTTTAGGGTGCTTATAGTCCTCAGCGGGATAAGATATTGTGTAATGTCAGCCTTTATTATTACATATGCATCTGTAAACTTTCAGTGGTCATGGTGAAAAATACATGCAAACAAAATGTAACTTCCAGTTTAGTTGAGAGAAAGCTATATGAGGAGGCAAAAATTAAGAAATACAAAAAGTGGAAAAGAAGCGTAAGTCGATTTGCAGTGAAAAAGCAGCATAAAATGTTAGATGTAAATTCAGTCACATTAATAATCATAACATGTGGGAAAAGATCAAATGTTCTAAGTAAAAAGAGCAGTCAGCCTGGATTTAACATTTATACTTTCCTTTTGAACAGGAAATACAACTTTAAAAGGGTAGCAATGAGACTGAAAGCAAAAGGATAAAAATAGATAAACAGGAAAAAGTGTAAACAAAAAAAGGTAAGTTATCCATATGATACCAGACAACATCACACCAAGGCAACGGCATTATTAAAGAGCAAGAGGACCAGGTTGGCCCCATGGCCTGGTCATTGCGGGAGCCAGATCCCATATGGCAACTCATGGTTAGAGTCACGGTTTAAGTTAAGGAGCCAGCAGCTAGAGAAACACACCAGGCACACGTGCACACATGTCCAGGATCCTGACAGGATGGAGAATGGAGAAGAGATTGTGGTCTAACCCCATGCTGTTGGGGATACTTCCTTCCTTTTCCTCTCCATCTCTCTGTCTGTCTTTCTGGTGAGTGGATTGGCTCTGGCAATTTGAAAACAAAACAAAACAAAAGAGCAAATGGATCATTTGTTAATGACAAAGGATTTGATGCATTAGGAAGACATAATAGTTAAATTACATATGAGCCTATTACATGAGTTCAAAATGCATAGAGCAAAAGAAGCTGATAGAAGTACAAGGAGAAATAGACAGAGCCGTGGGCGATAGTAACACATCTTCATCAGTAATTGATAGATGCAGGAAACAGATGTGAAAAATGAGCTGTTGAAATGTGCCATTGGCGTCCTTGCAGATGGACATTTTGTAAAATCTATCTAAAAGGATAAGACAGTGAGCTGGTATCTTTATAGTTAAATTATTCGGGTAAAGTACGAGTAAATGCAGTGCTAAAAGTCACTTCGCCTCATCATTTGTCAAAGCAAATCACTTCTATCTTGGCTGTGTCAGTGCTTTTAAGCTGCTAGAGTGAAATAAATGACAATGCCAGTGTTAATGCCAGCTAATTTGTGCCAGAGCTTGGCTCTCTTGACTGAGTCAGAGCTACCACAGGGTCTGTGAGTAGAGTGAAAGATGTTTATAAGCCATGGAGTGTAATACATGGATTCATTTGAATAAGCTCATGTTAAAACCAGCTTAAGAGAGATGATTCTGCCCTTTTTATAGTCATCTGGCTTGTTCGTGAAATATTTGTCATATCACTTGGAGTCTCTTTTTAAGAACATCATTGAGCTATAGTTAAGGCATCTTGCTTATCACCCTTCATATATATACACACACACATATATATATGTATATATATAGGTAGCCATATGCCTGTTTATATCCTACGAGAAAAATCAGAGTGATCAAATGCAAAATATTTCACAAGGATTAGTGGCCATGATTTCAAAGACTCAACTAAGCAGTCTTGGAGTTTTATACACACGTACACACAGACATGCATGCATGCATGCACACCTGGTGTACTGAAAAATGAAATACAATATTGGTTGTGTTTTAAAGTAATTTTGACTGCAGAAAAGGAGAACCCAGAGACCTTACCTCCCTTCTTCATTCCTTTTTATCATTAATGAAATCCAGTTTTATTAAAGCCAGATGATGGAGAACTCTAGACTATGAGTAGACTTTTTGTTTCATTTTAAGATGGCTGTTTCTAATTCTTACCATTTCTCTTTAACAAACTTTTCCATATTCCATTTCAAAAGTATCTTAGAAGATAAGTACAGGAAGCATACATGTAGAAAATAATTCCCCGGGACCAGCAGATGGCATAATGGTCACTTCTCTGCAGGAAAGTCCTGCTCTCCAGATAGTGTACTATGGTTTGAGTCCCGGGCCCAGTGGGTTAAAACTCATGCCAGGCATGTGTGTTTACATGCCTAAAATCCCAAGAGGAGAATGGAGGAAAAGGGGTTGCAGTGTGGCCATTGCCTCCTGGGGGATGATTTCTCTCTTTCTGTCTCTCTGGTGGGCACATGCACCCTATAACAAAAATCTCTCTCTCTCAAAAAAAAAGAAAAGAAAAGAATTTCCCATTTTATAGTAATAAGAGAACGTGCGACTGTCTTGGTCATGTTCTTCATTAAACATTTAATAATTTACTATCGTTAGATTGTGATGGATCATTAGTGAAGAATCTGGGAAAGTAAGTTTTATGTCATTGCTTATAAACCTTAAAAGTATGCCATTTTTGTCTGCATTTTTACTTGGTTATGATTTTATTAAATATTTATCGTAGTTTTTGCTACAAATGTGTGCACTTGCTGGAGAGAGAGAGAGAGAGAGAGAGAAAGAAAGAAAGAGAGAAGTCACCCTTTCATCACCAGGAGGGATGGCTTTGTTGCGATCCCTTTCTTTTCCTCTTGAGATTTTGGGCACACACATACATGTGCCCAACATGAAAATAAATTGATTTTTAAGTGTAAGCAGCATAGGGATATTCATATGCCCTTGACAGACAGATAATATTATAATATTAGAAGAGGCTGAGAAAGATGGTATTTGTTAGTTAGGTGCCTTTGTATATTTTTATCACCTTAAAAAACCGACAGACTGGGGTCATTTAGTCTGAGTCTTGGAGACAGAGGAAATCACTTACAGAGGTCTTTGGTAATTTAGTTGTACATTATGTTGCTCTATTAATCAATGCTTCTTTGAACTTTTAAAAAAGTAAGTGGAAAGTTCTGTTTAATAATTATTTTGTATTTTGTTGCAACTGAATAAGATGTTTAGCCACTTACTAAATGCTGGGACAGAAAAAAAAACATTTAACGCTTTTAATTGGTTATCAGACAAGTCAAGAAATTCTGTGTAGCTCAAGATATGTGTTGCTTAGAACTGGGAAAAAAGAGAGGAACCATAGGAAGAGTGGATGCGTGAAAATTTAGTGGTTTACTTAGCTGAATTTCTGTAGTCCAAATAAAGTAAGAGGCAACTCTTCTGAGGCTTCACACTGAAATTTTCGTATCCTTAAAATTGTTGTTGTTAATGCTGAAATTGGTTCACAGGTTGTTTTAAAAATTATTCATTGGTGGTCTATATTCTGAGATTATTTTTTTCCTTGCCTGAAAATGACTTTTCATTCTGATACCTGAAAGGCAAGTGGCGAGGTATAAAATACAAGAGTCACAACATCGCCCCTTATATATGTAATTGTTGCTCTTGGCATTTCGTATTGCCTGCTTTTTATTATTTGTATAAGCTGGTGGTTTTCCTTCCTGCCCTGTCCATCAAAAAAACATTTTTTTTTTGGAGAGGTTTTTGCTATAGGGCTCATGCGCTCGCTAGAAAGTCAGAGAGAGATGGAAAGCGAGAAATCACTCCCAGTGGGGATGGCCACGCCGCAATCCCTTCTCCTCTCTTCTCCTCTCAGGATCTTGGGCATACACGCACAAGTGAGTTTAAGCCACCAGATCTGGGACTCGAACCACAGTCGACTACATGGGAGTTCAGCGACATAGCCATTACGCTAACTGCTGGTCCCTAAAACCATTTTTTGCTAACCTTGCTAATCAGAAAAGTGTCCAGAGTGTGTCTAAGTGTTAATACCTACCCTGGGCCCATTTATCATTTAGTGTTCTTGCAATACTTCCTTACACTACTCATGTCTTCATTTTTTTTGCTAGAGGGCAGATATTCTCACGGGAAAGAGGGAGAGAATGAGGGGGGAAGAGAGAGAAAATATTCTTCAATGGGGAATGGTCATGCTGCAATCCCTTTTCCTCCACTTCTCCATCCGGTCAGAATTTCACACACGTTCGCTCATATGCCCAGCACTGAGCATATGTGTTTTTCAAGCCACTGGGGCTGGGATTTGAATTATAGTTGACCATGGGATCTGCTCCGAGTGCACAGTGCTTAACTATTGCATTATGGGGCTGGCTCACACATTTCCCTTTTAAAAACTTGATTTGGGGGCTGGCTCCTTGGCCTGGTTTTTAGGGGAACTGGGTCCTACATGAACTGATCATGAAGTTCAAATCCTGGCCCCAGCAGATTGAAAAACACACCAGGTGCTTGTGCATGTGTGCCTCAAATCCCAACAGGGTAGAGATATGGAAGAGAAAGGATTCTGGCCTGGCCATTTGCCATAGCTCTCTCTCTCTCTCTCTCTCCTCCCCTCCCTCCCCCCCTCCCTCTCTCTCCCTCCCTCCCTACCTCCCCTTCCACTCTCTCTGGCAATCAGAAAAAAAAAATCAGCTTTTTATATAAGCTAATTCTTCAGAGGTCTCTGTTCCTGCTTTTTTTTTTGGGGGGGGGGAGAGGTTTTTGCTACAGGACTTGTGCATTCGCCAGAAAGAAACAGAGACAGAAAGCAAGAAATCACCTCCCTGGGGGGATGGCCACACTGCAATCCCTTCTCCTCCATTCTCCTCTCAGGATCTTGGGCAGGCACGCGTGCGTGCCAGGCATGAATTTAAGCCACTAGGTCCAGAACTCAAACCGCAGTCGACTACATGGAAGTCCAGCAACATAGCCATTATGCTAACTGCAGGTCCCTGTTCCTGCTTTTAAAAACAAGGCCAGATCTTCTTATATTCAAGAACAGCTTTAAAAACATTGAGAGGCCGTGTTCATTTATTATTTTTTCTACTCTACTATTTTCTTAAGTAATTTCTTCTAGTTTATCCTCCAGCCTTTTATATTTCTTGTATTAATAGTCCTACAGCCAAACTCTTGTCCTGGGCTCATCTTATTCTGTGCATGTCTCTTGTGCATTTCATGGACACCTATCCAATTATACTCTATACTCAGGTGATTCACAGCCTCTTAGCTCCTATTTAGGCCCACATTGTTTGTTGTCCCTAGAACATTTGCCTCTAGATGTCACATAGAGTTAAATATGACAAAGCACCACTGATGTTCCTGCTTGCTGAATTCACTGCCTTGGGGAAAGCATATTGATTTCTTATTAACCTTTGTGCATTCCATTTGTCAGGTGTAAAAGGATACTGCTGCCGCGTTTGTAGTATTTCATATGCGATCTTCCCGTATATTTATAATCTCTTCAGCTCTATTTTAGAAAATTTCTCGAATATCCATGCATGTCTTTATTTGCCGATTCTTCCCATCAAGAAATTCTTTTTCTGTAATTTTTCTCTACCTTAATCCATCTTTGTTCCAGGAACACTTCTATTTCTGACTCTCCTACAGTCTTTGATACTAAACTCAAAGTTAATTCATGAATATTCTTCCATAAAAGAACTTCTGATATCTGAAAGTTATGGGCTTCCCATTCTACTGTGAAGTGTAATACTTAAAAATGTGGGACAAGAACATAGTGGCTACATAAATTATGTGTATCTGAGTACTGGAATATTATACTACTATTTAAAATGGTTTTGTACTGCAAGGATGCCAAACCGGTGTCCAGATCATTGTATGTAAGGATATGTTCTGTTTGGCCATTTTGTTTTGTTTTTGCTTCAGAATGTGTTGTACATTTGCAGTTTTGCAAGCAGTTTAATACCTAATATCTCAGTCAGTTCTCTGTGTACTTATGGCACCTTCCTAGCTTCTGTAAGAAGTTTGGACACTTTTTAGAAAAGAATTATTTTAAACAGAAGGAAAATGTTCACAGTGTAATGAGTGAAAGCTACAGACAGTTATATCCAAATTTAATCAGTGGTTATCACTGGATGATTAGAGGTGATTTGCCTTATAATTTAACTATAGTTTCTAAATTTTTCCCATTGAGTATCATTTTTAGTTTAAAACCAATCAGTTTGCACTGCTTCAGGAGAAAATGGTTTTGTGTTTGCATCCCATGGTACCAATCAATAACTTCTAAGTGCTTACTCCTAGCCCAGGGCTAGGCTTGACAGGCAAATTATACTACAGAGCATATGAGGATATGATTATTCCATTAACAAGCTTGTAGTCCTGCTTGGAAAATAAAAATGTGACGCAGACTAGTGAGATGTACCAGTGAAAAAGGATATGGGCACATCGATAAGATATTTTTTATTTTTTATCTTTCAAGGTTTTTGCCAATAGGGCATGTGTACTCCCTGGAGAAAGACAGAGGGAAAAATGAGAAATCGCCCCCTGGGGGATATGGCCATGCCATAATCCCTTTTCCTTCATTCTTCTCCTGGGATTTTGAGCATACATGCACATATACCCGGGTTGAATTTCAAGCCACCAGGCCTGGGACTCCAACAGCAGTTGACCATATGTGAGTCCATTGCTTTAACCACCACGCCATCTGCTGGCTCCTCTTTAGGATATTCTTATTTTTTTTCCTAAAGAATTATTTATTCAATTTTATTTTTTTCATTCATTTATTTAAATTTGGCCAGAAAGAGAAAAGAGGGAAAATGGGAAAGCAAGTCACCAGATAAGAGACTGAATTGTGGTTGGCCATGTGGGAGAGTCCAGTGCCTTAACCAACATGTCACCTGCTGGTCCCACGATATTCTTAAATAATCTAAAGAGATAATTTTCAATCATGAGCAACTACACTGAGTTGAAATGCTGATGACATATTTGTAGTGCTTTGCTAAGAGCTCTTGAAGACTGTAGACCATTTACTTTGCTAGTTATTCTCATAGGTAGAATCTTTCTCATAGCCTTATACTTCTGCAATAGGCATTTTGTGTTATAGTTGAAGCTTGGTGTACTTTGACATTGCCCAAGATCTTTTGTACTGTCTAATTGGAAAAAGAAAACTGAATGCTAAATTACTAACAACCTGGAAAACATCCATACCTGACTATTTAGAAGAACTCAAAACATCAACCCTGATCAAGAAAGCCAAAACAAGACAACTAAACCAAGGCAGCTACAGTGAAGGATACTATTTCCTTAGATATGACTTCTTTTTATTGAAATTCTTTCTTTAGAGATGGTAAAGCAGTGATTTACAAAAATGGAATTAGGACATTGTAATCCTTCTTGTTCATGAAGCACTATTATTAAAAGGTAGCTTCATGTGCTTCTAAGAAGCTAATTAGTTGCTGCCTGGCTTATCATGCTGAGAGACTGCTGTGATTCATGGGTGTTTACCCATCACAACAGGATTTTCTAATGCTATTTAGTTATGAAATTATTTATACTTTTGACTCATGCCTTTAAAAGGGCTTCCAGCAGTTTTTGAAAGCCAACTTCTGCACTCAGGAGTGTTCGTTTTGTGCTGTTTAGATGGTGAGTCAGCTTGGCAGCGTGTAGTGTATGAATCTAGTTGATCCGTGGTGTCTGAGGTACAGTTTTCTGGTGAAAGTATTCAAGCCATGCATGATAATGAGTTTTCATTGATGCAGATCTTAATTTTGATAAGAAATTGAACTTTTTATCAGGATTAGGAAATGTTTAATGAGGTGTTAACAGGAACTAGTACAACTCCATACTTTTTATTAGTTTCATTTAATGAAGCTAATGTAAATTTATGGACTGTCCTGGGACCAGCAGATGGTGTAATGGTTATATCTCTGGACTCCCATGTAGTCAGCCATGGTTTGAGTCCTGGACCCAGTGGCTTAACACTCATGGTGGCATGTGTACATGCGTGCCGAAAATCCTGATTGGAGAATGGAAGAGAAGGGATTGCGGCTTGGCCATCCCCCTGGGGGCTGATTTCTTGTTTTCTGTCTCTCTGTCTCTGAAGAGCTCACACATCCTTTAGCAAAAATATCTCTTAAAAAAAAAGAATTTCTCACTTGATTAGACATTCATTTGATTAGTATTAGAATAGGGAGGAAATCAAAAGCATTTTACAGAACTTTGCTAAATTTTAAATATCACTCATTACTTCTATTTATGAAGCACATGACTGTTAATTTGGGAGATATTTATACCATCATCTTTGTGTTATGTAAATAAAAATGTGTGAGCCTTGAAAATTTTATTTCTTCTGAACAGATTTTTTTAGGTGAATAAGGGAAATTCTTGGTCATCCATTTGAATGTTCCTTTGTTTTATTTAAATCTAGAGCTGAGTTATACAAATGCATGTTATTGATTTAAAATGACCCTTGAGACCTGCTGACAGCATGGTAATTAAAGCACTAGACTCCCGTATGGCCAACCAGGGTTTGAGCCCTGGACTTGAAACTCAGAGTACAAGTGTGTTCATGCCCAAAATCTCAGAAGAGGAATGGAGGAGAAGGGTTTGTGATGCCCCTCCCACTGGGTGATTTATTTTCCCTCTCTCTGAATCTCTGTCTCTCTCTGGTGAGCACATGTACACTATGGAAAAAGCCGAAAACAAAAAAACAAAAACAACCCTTAGGTGGTGTTACTTGCCCTTTATTGAGACAGTAAGTTTTGACTAGGGATAGAATTCTATTTCTTTTCCCAAAGTGGAAAGGAGATTTTGGGGTGACATAACCTAAATGTCTAAAGTTTTTCAAAAGTGAGCTTCATGTTTAGAAAACCATAAATTATGGTTTGCATGGGTGGTTTTTATTAATATCACGGTGAGTTAACAGGGACTATGCTTCATATATGCCCATTAGCAGAGCAGACATGGATCCTACTTCTCAAGTTTTATAAAGCAGTGTTAAAGGTTTAAACTTGTCTAGCTCAAAAAATACTCAGTTCTTTCTTTTCTTATTGATTGGTCCAAACTTTCAGAGAGGCTGCAGAGAGTCATGGAAGAGAGAATAACCTCCTTTCCCTAGACTTTGTATGTGCTAAGGTAATAGGGTCAAAAATAAAATGTTTCTGAGAAATTTCCAAAGGATCATATTCTTAACAGAGGCATGACACTTGGTCCTTGAACAGTGCTTTACAAAGATTAGGAAACCTGAATCCATGAGACTGACTTTGATATTAATTTGCTAAGTGACTTCTGAAAATCTTTTTTTTTTTTTTTTTGCTATAGGGCGTGTGTGCTCGCCAGAAAGACAGACAGACAAAGGGAAATCACCCCCCCAAGGGGGGATGGCCATGCTGCAATCCCTTCTCCTCCATTCTCCTCTCGGGATCTTGGTCACGCATGCACACGCGCCTGGTGTGAGTTTAAGCCACCGGATTTGGGACTTGAGCTGCGGTCGACTTCATGGGAGTACCGAGACATAGCCATTACACTAACTGCTGTAAATCTCCTGTTTCTGAAAATGTCAGTCACTGAGGTTAGGTTCGGAAGATACTGAATGATATTTGTCCCACCTACTTACTGATAGGATGATTTTATATGATAAAACAAAATGATAATGTAGAAGACTTTGGAAATAGCATGGAAGCCAGCCACATAGGCAAGGCAGTACTGCCACACTCTGCGATGTTCAATCACCCTGAAGTCCTGGGTTCACGACTGAGGTCTCCCTGTACTTGCTGAGCCCACAGGTGCTCATGGTCCTGGCTAGCTGAGGCTGGGGGTGGGTGGCAGTGGGAAGACTCTATTGAGGGGTGCCTGTCTTTCTGTCTATGACTTTCTCATGGAAGAAATAAACTTTTTTTAAAAAAAAGGAATACCAGCTTCTCAGTTTTTCTTTTGGCAGTCTCTTAAATACTGGAAATTTTTTGGATTCTGTTCTGGGCATACTTCTCATATTCCCCTTCTCACTGCTCTCATCCACTCCCATAGTTTCAGTCATCGCGTTGTTCCTGTAGAATCAACTTTTGAGCTGCATGCTTTTGTATAGCTACCAAGTTCTGCCTGGCATGTCTCACTTTGAAGTTGCTTTTTAAGAAATAGATCTCAGCAATTAAAAGCAGTTGAAAAGCAGTACTACTCTTAACTTGTGTCTTATTTGAACTGTTTAAAGTTCACTCAGCTACCTCTTTCATGAGAAGACACATGGACACACACACACACACACACGTACACACATAAGCATGCATGTATGCACATACTCTTCACAGGGTCCCATCTTGCCACTTTCCTCCTTCCAGTCTCCCAGCCAGCCAGATGATGATGACTGCCAACATTATTGACTACTTTCTGAATTCCAGGGATAATGTTAAGTGCTTTATCTCTACTAATTCATTGAATATTCTCAACTCCTATGAAGGAGTTACTTCTGTCCTCCTCATTTTATAGGTGAGGAACTGGAGAGCCAGAATGGTTAAGTTGTCCAAACTTAGCCAGCTGGTAAGGGACAAGGTTAGAACTTAAACCTATGGGTACCAGATTCAACCCCCGTGTGTGGCAGTCAGTCAGTATCGTCTGTGCCTTCAGAACTGCATTTTGGAATCTTCCTGTATGGTTTAAATTGTGTTTTTTCCTGTGTGACCTTAGGTAAGGTCCTTCTTGGTGAAATAGGGTTAATTACATGCCCTTTACAGAGATATCCTGAGAATTAAATAAAATAATCAGCCTATGTAAAATCTTTCCAGCACATAGGCAGTCATAACAGTTGGTCGGTATGAACGCTCATTGGACAAAAGATCTTTTTGAGTTGTATTTTTTTTTTTAGTCCTTCCCCTTTGTTACTTTTTACTTGCTACTTTTTAGTTTTTTGATGTTTCTTTTAAATAGTCAGGATTTATAAGGGCCTGAGGACATCTCTGCATTTCTTAGCAAATAAAATCTCTTTGAATTTGTGACAGGCATGCGATGCCTAAAACCACAGCCCTGGTTTCCCATGCTCTATTCTGTGGGCCAGGTGGCTGAACACCGATCTCTGGCTAAAGAACAAATGAATTTTTGTTTACAAACATACCAAAGCAGAAAAAGAAAGCCAAATAATAAATTACTGTTTCATTTCTAAAAGTATACTGAGACATTTTAATAGTTAAAAAAAAAAAGAATATGTAATTGTCAGCATTTGCAGCACATGTTTCTCTTTCAGTGTTAGATGCAGGGCATTTTAGGGTGGTCCATGCAATGTCATTGATTAGCAGTCAGATGGAAACCTTCAGGTGCTTAGGTGATGATTTAATAGTAGATTGCTCATACTATGCCTTCTAATACATGCTGTTATTTTATGAAACTCATACAATCACACGATTATTTTTATCATTCCCACATGTCGACAGGCACTATAGTAGCAGATAACATTGGCGGAAATGACATAGGGGATAATTCTGAGACTTAGTGGCCTGATTTGTGTGCAGATTTAATAACTAACCAATATACAATAATACAGTGATTTTTTTCAATAGTTAATATGTATTGCTTAAATAAATCTTACCCATTTATGTTTGTTTGCCTTGTTCAAAGATGGAGCAACACACACACAAATAGCATGAAAATAGATTTATATCAGGCGAAATTGCAGACTCTTAAAGCTTCAGGAGGGAATTTAGTTGACAAAATAAATACTATGAAGTCCAAAACACTGGGTGGAGGTGGTCCTCTTGGTTTACTTAAAAAGGAAAATAAAAGATAGTTATGTCACTTACATTATCCATCAGTAAGCCAAAATCACTTACTGAGAATCACAAGTATTACATTTACTGGGATTATAGAGAAAATGTTTCCTATTGCATGGAATGTGATAAATAGCACCTTTGATAGCAGCCCTTGTACAGAAATCACAGCAGCAGATTTCTTAGTGCTGCTTCCTTCAATATAGACCAATTAATTGCCATCATAAAGATCTCCTCATTAAAAGAATTCTGCCTGAGTTTACTATGTAACATATGGATGTCTAGCTTAACCTAGAGGTCGACTTTTAGTGTCTACAGATATGAAAGATTAAATCTGCTTAGGTAATCTTGCTTACCACCCTCTTCCCACTACACATACCCGAGGATGTTGGTGGGCATTGATTAGGCATTAGTTTTAGGCTAAATGGTTAGACATATTTAGAAATAGGAAGTCCTACAGGGGAATGAGATAGCTACGATTTTCTTTGAGGAAGCATTTTGGTGTAGGCTTGTGCCTGGGGAGCTGAACCCCATGAGGCCAACCACAGTTACAAAACTGGCTTATAAAATACATTGTGTGTATGTGTGTGCACAAAATCCTGACTAGATAGGGGAGTGAAGGAGAGGGTGTGCTCTCTCTCACTCTTTCTCTCTTGCATGTGCCCCCTAGCAATTAAAAAAAAGTTTTGAATTGACTTAAAATTCTGTACCATAGAATTTCAGTATTTTTATTTATTTATTTATTTTAGAGAGAGTTTTGCTATAGAGTGTGTGTACTCCCCAGAGAGACAGAGAGGGACAGAGAGACAGAAAGCGAGAAATTACCCTCGACGGGGGATGGCCACGCCGCAATCCCTTCTCCTCCATTCTCCTCTCGGGATCTTGGGCACGTATACTCATGTGTCTGGTGTGAGTTTCAAGCTTCCGGATCTGGACTCAAACCACAGTTGAAACATGGGAGTACAGCAACGTAACCATTACACCATCTGCTAGACCTGAATTTTGGTATTTTTAAGTAAGTAGTATCAGGATCAGCTCCAAAGGACTTTTGAAAGACAGTTTCATTCTCACCTCCGCAGTTTTCCATTTATTAATATTGGGTTGTCGAAAAAAGTCATGATGCATTTTTGCATAGAAACACAAAAAATGTCATGACTTTTCCAGCAGCTCAGTAGTAAGTCTAGGTTGGGTGAAGTAAGGACATCTTTATTTAAAAAAAAGAAGGTCACAGAAGTGATTCTGATAATGAAGGAAGTTAAATTACTATCATAGACTTTGCTGCATTAATTTTAGATAAAAACTTAAATCCAATATAAGCAAATATATCAGCACCTTAGCCTTAAAACTGGGTTTTATTTATTTATTTTTTGTGGCTAATGTAATCTGTTTTGGAGACTATAAAATCCCTTTGTAAGCTATTTCTGAAATATATATGCCTTGCCAGTTGAATAAGGTGACTTAATATATGGATTTCTTATTGGTAAACCAATTAAAAGCCTTGTTGCCTTTGAATACTTAATATGTATTTCAGGATAATTTTTTTAAATCCCACCATTGTCTGATTACATTTCCATACAGACTAAAAATATTTCAGTAATTATATTCTGTCTGTAGAGCGCTTTTCTATTTTCAGTCTTCAAAATAATTACAAAGCATACTTCCTTGCATTCTTTCTTTAGAGGGTCTTTTGTTTGTAAGCTTTCAGGTGATAACATGAAAAATGATACTCAGAGATTGGTATCTCACAGACTTACTTTACTTACCTGCAGTAGCCCCAAACAAGTTGCAAACAAAATCTTTAACTATGTAATACCTTTCTTTACTATAGAAAAGCAAACCCATGTTGGGAACCAGCAGTTAGCGTAATGGCTACGTCGCTGGACTCCCACGTAGTCGACCGTGGTTCACTTCCCGGACCCGGTGGCTTAAAACTCACACCAGGCACATGTGCGTGCGTGCCCAAGATCCTGAGAGGAGAATGGAGGAGAAGGGATTGCGGCGTGACCATCCTCCCTGGGGGGTGATTTCTCACTTTCTGTCTCTATGTCTGTCTCTGTCTGTCTAGCGAGCGCATGTGCCCTATAGCGAAAATCTCTCCAAAAAATAAAAATAAAAAATAAAAAAACAAAACAAGAAAAGCAAGCCCGTGTCTACGTGTGTATGTCTGAACCTAGTGTTGGTACTTGTACAGAGAGAAAGCACGCATGGGTGTCTCACGGTTCCTTTTCCTCATTTCCCTGCAGGCATCGCGTCTATGACAGTGCCAGTGTACATCGCTGAGGTCTCACCACCCAATTTACGAGGCCGATTAGTCACCATCAACACCCTCTTCATCACAGGAGGGCAGTTCTTTGCAAGTGTGGTTGATGGAGCCTTCAGTTATCTCCAGAAGGATGGATGGAGGTTCGTAAATGGCTATTGCATGTGGATTTTCAAATACATCATATGTGAGGGAATGGGAGAAAAATTGAGAAATCATTGGTAAAGTATAAAATGCGTGTTTAGAATCATAGCTGATTCATCAGTAGGTGACATTCAACAAAACTGAAAGTGGACAAGAGGTGGATATTTATTTTAATGATAGGCAGGGAGCTTACCATTAAGAACTGATATTTACAGATTTTTTTTTTTTAGCATTAGGTGACATTTTTACACTGTGTGTATTCTTCTGCAATATTTGTTTAAAAATGAATGCAGTAATAAATATGCATGGAGTCCTAGAATTATGTCCGTGATTGACAAGCCTTTTATGAACTGCAGGTATAACTAACATTATTTTGGATTTAAGAACCTACACTAATCTGAAAGAAACCTAGACTTTAAAAGTATAGATTTAGCTATATAAGATACAAGTAAATATAAAATATACAAATTATTTGTTGATTATTGACTTATTTTGAATTAAAAAGAAATGAGAAAACTGGTTTTAAAACTACTTTAAAATGAATTTAAACCGAGTATCGTAAAAACAAATCTTACATTAATGCTTAAAGATATTATGGGCTCTTGATTTTGGTATCCTGCTTTACAGCATTCAAAATAACAGATTCATGTAATTGTTTCAGGGAAATTTTATTAAAGGGTAGAAGGGATAACTCAGCATTATCTAACTTGTTTTCTTGCCATTGTTGATAACAAATATTCAGCGTACTGCTGTGTAGTTTCTGGGCACAGAATACTGAAAGTGATAGATTCAAGCTCTTGCTTACAAGTGCTTACAGTTTGAAGTTAATCCTTAGCAGCTGAAGAAAAAGGGTCCGAAGTGATGTGGGTGTAAGGAATTGACTTCTCTATAAGCAGTGTGATAAACCATATGGCTTAGGATGAGCCACTATAGACTTAAACTGGTGAAGTTTTCTTACAAATCATATGAGAAAAGTCTGAAGCCAGTGTGGGCCTGCGGGACCATTAAAGAGCGTGCACACTCATTATAGAGAAGTGGAGACACAGAGACAGGGACAGTGAGAAATCACCCCCAAAGGCTGATGGCGACGCCACAATCCCTTCTCCTGTTGGGATTCTAGACACATAGACACACCCACTTACCCATGATTTTCAGGCTGCTGGGCAGTGATGGAGCTAGGCCTAGACTCAAGTCTTTTTTCTCTCACTCATTAGCTATGAACCTTGGACTCAAGCAACAGCTATGTTGGAGTCTAGCACGTCAACTGCCACTTATTGGCCCCTCACAGTTGTTTGCCCCCTGCCCCTTAAATTTTTTATTTTAATTTATTTTACATTCATTCACTGTACATCATCGCAGCGTACAAAATTAGATTTCTCATTCAGAATACACTGTATATTGGCTTAATCTGTAATATTACTATATATGTTATCATCAACAATTTTCCCTGTGTGGGAACCAGCAGTTAGCGTAATGGCTATGTCGCTGGACTCCCACGTAGTCGACCGCGGTTCGTGTCCTGGACCTGGTGGCTTAAAACTCACGCCCAGTGCGTGTGCATGCCTGCCCAAGATCCCGAGAGGAGAATGGAGGAGAAGGGATTGCGGCGTGACCATTCCCCCTTGGGGGTGATTTCTCGCTTTCTGTCTCTATGTCTGTCTCTGTCTGTCTGGCGAGCACACGTGCCCTATAGCAAAAACCTCTCAAAAAAAAATTTTTTTTTTCCCTTTGTTTCTTATATATTTTGCATTTTTTCCCCCTTTGATTCCCTCCTTCTCACCCTCTGCCATTTCCCTATCCCCTCCCACACTGTCTCTGGTATGTACAGTTACTTTCCATACCTCTTTTTTTTTTAATTTGACATTTGATTGATGTACAAAAAAATCTTAATTAAATACTTTCAATAGCAAGTTCAGCTGATATCTGTGAACACATGTCTGACTTTAGGCATAAAACTCAGTGAGTACGATGAACATACTATGAAGTTGCACCTCTCTGAGGCTATATAGCTTACTGTAGTCATTAAATAGGTAATTGTTTAATGTATTTTTTAATGTCAAGAAAAGCAGTTTTGGCTTTAATAAATTAAAATCACAAAATGTTAAGAGAAATTTGCTTAAGACTTAAAGCCAGGAACAAGATTAGGATTCTATTCCAATAGTAGGTACATGAACCTATCAACAGCTCAAGAGAAGACTGAAGTTTGTTTATCCCATGAGTGAGAGACAGACAGAAATATAGCTTCTCCAACAGGTTCTTGATGTTACAGTACATGCCCAGCTTCTGCCAACTGGGATTCTGGGCACATGCATGCCCAGAGTACTGAGGAAGTCTCTAGATGAGAACTGGCCACCCATGTGGGTCTGCCTTTCAGAGTGTCACATTTTACCACTGAGCCATCGTCCCACCCTAGGAAGACACAGTTGAAAGAGGTAGCTCTGTCTATAGATACTGCTAAACCACTTTCCACCTTTGAAAGAATCACTCTCTGACAAAGTAAGAAATTATTGGAAAATCGAAGAAGCAAGAAGTTTTATCTTTTATCCTCTGTAGGTGAATAGAGAGAAGATGATGATAATTGGTATCAGCATGTTTTGAATTTTTCTTGGAAACACAATGGAAGCCGATTTTTCAACCCATCTGTTATTCAAAAGCTCTAAGTCACTAGTTTACAGTTTTGTTTAAAAACATTTAACTAATACAGAAATATATTCAAATATATAGCATGGAGCATATGTAAATCACATTTTTCACTTAACTGTAGCTAGTTAGGAAAAAGATAAAGATCGTACAGTAGTGAAAACAAATGTGTGAATGTGTTATACTGTGTAGGAAGACAGGTATTGGGATAGGCAGATGGAGCTAGGCCTAGACTCAAGTCTTTTTTCTCTCACTCATTAGCTATGAACCTTGGACATGTCACTGAACACCTCTGGACTTCATTCTTCTAACATAGAGGATCAGAAACACTTATCTTGTAAGGTTATTATAGGATCTAAATTAATTATCATATGTATTTAGCCCAGTGCTTTGCACATGGCAGATGCTTAGTTAATGATGAATCACATTATTACTCATTATTCGGAGGAACGAATGAGGGCTACGGTGGCTAAGTGGTAAGAGAGGTTGAAGGATAATCTACGATCTGTGGCCTGTTTTCTCTATCAGCAAGGATGGGAGCTGCAGTGGTAGAGCAGTTAAATGCTTAAAGCTGTTGTGGGAAATATAAGAAGAAAAAGACTATATACACCAAACAAATTTCCAGGTAAGCATGGCATCCCAGCTGAAGTTGGAAACACACATTCACAGTAAAATGTACACATGTATTATTCCTCCTGCAAAACTGGAGAGCCCAGGTTTATGTAAAAACAGAGTAAGAAAATATAAAAACTAACTTGGGCTAATACTCAGTCAACCAGATTACTCTGAATGTACTGTTCGTACAAATACATACTTAATTAATTTCATATACATGCAAACTCCTTCCTCCTTTCTTTCTTCCTGACTTCTTTCTTCCCCCCTTCCTTTCCCCTTCCTTCCCTCTCTCCCTCCTTCTCTTTTTCTTTTTCATTTTGTTGTTGTTACGTTCACTGGAGAGAGGCAGAGACAGTGAGAGAGAAAGTATAAATCACCCCCCAGAGGGAATGGCCATGCCGCAATCCCTTCTCCATTCTCTTCTTGGAATTTTGGGCATGCACCACATGCGTCTGGTGTGAATTTCAAGCCTCTAGGTCTGGGACTCAAACTGAAGTTGGCCATGTGGGAGTCTAATGCCTTAAACACCATGCCACCTGCTGGCCCCTATGTTTCCTTTTTTAAAAGATATTTTCTGTTACTGTTTTCTATTATGTAGCATTTTTAGCAGTGTGTTTACCGTCCACTGACTCCTGGGCTAATGGGAGTATAGTTTTAAACAAAGATTAAAGTGCTACATTAATTTTAGACTCTGAAGTTGTCAGCAGTTATAGATTATTCATAATTATAACAATGGGTAATTCATCGCTTTTTGGCAATATGTTTCAAAAATCTTAGAGTAGTCTTGAATATTTCACATCAACTTTTTTCTCCAACTTGTAATTTTGTGTATCTTAAAGTAAGTTGTCCCCTCCCTTCTCAGAGTTAGAATATTTAGACAGGTTTTCATTGTTTTGACTTATTGCTTTTTTTTTTTAATTTACATCTTTTATTTGCTCTTTTTTTAAATTTAATTTATTTCTTTTTGTATATACATTCAATCGCATTGTTTAGCTTACAATGTGAGCATTTCAATATGTGAACATTTCTTCCCAGTCCCGTTGATCAAAATATCTTCAACCGATAACACCACACTTCCCCATCCCGTCAATGTTCTACAACCGTATCCATTCTCCAAACTCTACTTCAGATGCTGTATACCAAGTGTCCCAGATTTACTAGCTCACATTATAGTGATGAACAATTTCAGAGTGTGATAGTAAAAATCATTTGATTCTAATTGAGCTCTCGAAAGGTGGCACTGGTATTACTTCCATTTAGCAGATTTAAAAACTGAAATCCAGGGCCAACAGGTGGTATGATGGTCAAGGTACTGAACTCCCACATGACTTACTGTGGTTTGAGTCCCAGACCTGGCAACTTGCAAATCAGGCATGGTTGGGGCCAGCAGGTGGCATAGTAGTTACATCGCTGGACTCTCACATGGACAACCACAATTTAAGTCCTGGACCCGGTGGCTTGAAACTCATGCTGGTACATGTGCATGCATGCCCTGGATCTCAGGAGGAGAATGGAGGAGAAGAGATTGTGATGTAGCCTTCCCTCCTTAGGTGTGATTTCTCACTTACCCTTTCTTTCACTGTCTCTCTGGTGAGTGCATGTGCCCTAAGGCAAAAACCTCTTTAAAAAAAGAAAAAGAAAAAGAAAATTTAAGCATGGCACATGTGTATGCATGCCTAAAATCCCAAGTGGAGTGTGGACAGGTGATTGTGGTGTGGCATCCTCCCTGGGAAGTGATTTCTCACTTTACCCCTTCCCGCCTCTCTCTGGCAAGCACATCGCCCTATGGCAAAAACCTAAAACAAACAAAAAAGCCCTTGATGTTCAGAGAAGTTAATATAGTTATTTACCTGGCAGAGATTAGAGTCAGGCCTTAATCAAAATCTAGCGACTTTTTTCCTCATGGGTCCGCTTCCAAGAGTTTATAATCTGAAAGCCACAATTACAGCTAATTTTTATAACAGATAGATTAAGACAAATGGTAAATGAAATTGTCAGAAAAGATTTGATTTTTATTTTACAATAATGCTTATAGATATTTTGCTAGTTAATGATAAAGTTCTATCACTGCTGGGTTTTTTTTGGCAACTATATTTTAATCTTATTGAATATAGTGAGATTTACTCACTACATTTTAAGTAGAAAAAAGTTCTTTTTTTAATTACTAAGTTAAATCCCAGCACATAGCAGGTCTTCAGTAAATAAACAATGAGCAAACTTAACAGCTACCACAATGATCTGTCTAAAACACTTACCTGGGCCTGTCTGTGCTCAAATGCATCAAGACTCTCTCTTCTCTTATGATGGAGAAAATCAGGGTTTTTACCGTGGCCTCTAGTATACAACTGATGCCCTTCTCTAGATTTTTGTAACTCATGTTGCCTCTGGCCCGCTTCTCTTACACGCCCTCAGCCATGCTTGCTGTGTCACGTTAGGGCTTTTGTCCCTCTGCTCACCTGGCCTGCAGTCTCCTGGCCTTGTCCAGATATCCGGACCCCACACCTATGCAGCCTGCAGTCTCTGCCCATGAGCCACCTGACATGGCCTTTGTCCCTTTATTCTTTCATGGTGCATTGTACATGTGGCTTTGCTTTTATGCTCAGTGTGTTATTTTGAACTAGTTGCTTGTTTGTCTCCTCTAATTCTCTCTGGGGCTCCTGAATGTCACCGACCTTGTACTCATTTTTAGATCTGGGAAAGAGCCTAGAACATAGTATATACTTAATAAATGTTCGTTGAACTGAATTGAAATTCACTGAGTTCTAGGGAAGAGTCTATACCACAATAATAAATTGCTGATTAGAAACTAAAATACTAATTCATTGGATATAGATACTGCATAGATAGCTGAAAAGCTTAATTATTAATCATAAATGTTTCCTACTGAGCATGAAGAGCAAGAGGAAGAATACTGGTTTCTGAGCCCATGAAAATTTTTATCCGTTAAAAGAAAACACATCCCTGGGCACTAGGATACTTTGTCCTTCTTCACTAGATAGTGCTGGTTGTCAGATGTGTGATGTGTGTTTCTCTATTTACAGGCACATTATGCATCTTGTGATTTATATTAATAAAGATGGGTGTGTTTACAGAAGAGATAAATTCTTCTATTCTTGTTTTTACTACTTTTATTTTCAAACTTAATTTCGTGAAGCTAAGGTTATGTTACTCCCCTCACTAATCAACATGCAACCATTTTTAACTGTTCGATTGTGCTAAATCTTTCCATATTTTATCATTTATACTTGATATGATATTGGTGTTCAATAAAAAGTACAAAATATTAGTCATAACCATATGTATGTGAGAGATTCTTCTCCAGTATCCTGAAGGTGACTCATGTACAATGTGAGGCTTGTACTGAGCTTAAAAAAAAAAAAGAAAAGAGGGACCAGCAGTTAGCGTAATGGCTATGTCTCTGGACTCCCACGTATTCGACCGTGGTTCGGGTCCCGGACCCAGTGGCTTAAAACTCACGCCAGGCACGTGTGCGTGCATGCCCAACATCCCGAGAGGAGAATGGAGGAGAAGGGATTGTGTCATGGCCATCCCCCCCCCGGGGGGGGGATTTCTCACTTTTTGTCTCTCTCTTTCTGTCTGTCTGGCGAGCGCACATGCCCTATTGCAAAAACCTCTCCAAAAAAAAAGGAAAGAAAAACAGAAAACTAAGTAACTCTCACAGGGTGCATGCCCTTTCTAGAGAGAGATTTAGAGACTGATACAGAGGCTAAATTACCCATTCTCCATTTCTCCATCATGTTGGAATTCTGAGTATGCATGCACATATATTTGGCATGTTTTTCCTGATAGTATGACTGGGATTTGACCCCCTGTTGGCCATGTAGGATATGTCCCCCACTCCTTTAACCATTAGGCTATGGGGTGGCCCATTGTTCTGAGCTTTGATATTTTGTGGGATTCACCTGGACAGAGGTGGAAATGAGATCAGAATGTTAGCCAGGCAAGGTAGGGTCAGGTGGCTTGAGGCTACACCATAGATTAGAGCCAGGTTCTTCAGGTCTGTGAATTCTAGTCAAAAGGTTGTGAACTTTTATCTCTAGGCAAAGGTAAGCTGTTGTTTCTTGATATAATGTGTGTAAGGGATTCATAGGAAAACGAAGCCCCGAATTTGTTGGGACTGTTGGCACTCGGGTAGATTCTGGTACCTATTTAAGGATCTGCCTCCAGAAGATGAGCGTGAGGTTACACTTTTGGAATCATCTGAGAGTTAGTATAGAAATAGTTCAGTCATTTATTAAAAAAATGTTTTTTCGCATCTGCTGCATACCACTGTTGTGGTCGAAAGATAGATAAGAAATGTTACTGTCTCCAAGCATCTCACAGTCTATGAAGGAGACATGTCGTCACTATTGTAATTAAATGATGGATATAGTGTAATGAGAACTCCCATGAGGAGTGAGTAATTTAGCTTCACAACAGAAATATATTTGAGCTGTCTTTGTGAATAGAAGAGTTTCAGAAACAGAGTGAAATATAATAATAAAGGTCCTATAATCTGAGAGAGCCTTTCATGGTTGGACTGCAGTAAGAAGTTACACTGGCTGGGGGGGACCAGCAGGTGGCGTGGTGGTTAAGGTGCTGGACACTCCCACATGGCCGACCAGGGTTCAAGTCCTGAATCTGGTGGCTTGCTTTCTCACTTCCTCTCTCTCTCTCTCATTATCACCCTCTGTCTCTCTCTGCTCAAACTAAAAAATAAATTAATGAATAAATAAAATAATTATATATAAAAAAAGAAGTTACACTGGCTGGCTAGAGGGCTGTGATGCCCATCTGGGAGTTTGGGGGTAAAGTGGGAAGAGTAGCCTTCAATGGGGATGGATAGAACTTCAGTACATCACATTTTTTTTTTTTAATTCTCAGAAAATATTCTTATAAAAAAGTATTTTTAGCTGAAAATTGATGAGCCTCCCTCTCGTAATGTTTTACAATTTAAAAAGTCCTGCCAATAAGTTACTTCCCACTATGATATTCAAAAGGAGTTTCTATTTCCAGACTGTTTCTAATATAAGGTGGGGAAAGTATTCTTTAATTTTTTAAAAAATTTAATTTCAAACTAAAAATTTGACCAGAGAGAGAAAGAGTGAGAGAAAGAGTGAGAGAAACAGTGAGAAAGCAAACCACCAGGTCCAGGACCTAAACCACAGTCACCCAAATGGGAGTCCAGCACCCCAACCAGCACATCACTGGCTAGCCCCCAGAGAAAGTATTCTTATAATTTAGTGCTAATAGATCATGGTACTTGGCTCTTTGTGAAATATACAATATGAGACAGCTTCTGTATTAAAAATCTATGCAGTAGCCATTTTAAGAATGGTGGGTTTTAATAATGTATTTGTTTACTTTTTTTTTTTTTTGGAGGGGGTTTTGCTATAGGGTGCGTGCACTCACCAAAAAGACAGAGACAGAGAGACAGAAAGCGAGAAATCATCCCCCAGGGGGTATGGCCACACCGCAATCCCTTCTCCTCCATTCTTCTCTCAGGATCTTGAGCACGCATGCACATGTGCCCAAGCATGATTTTAAGCCACCGAGTCCGGGACTCGAACCGTGGTTGACCACATGGGAGTCCAGTGACAAAGCCATTACACTAACTGCTGGTCCCTTAATGGTGTATATTAATTGGATGTTAACAACCTGATAACAAGTGAATATCTTAATGTTGAAGATACTCATAATGGTGCTATTGATTGAACGAGGACACAGGACTATTCATTATAAAGAAAGTATAGTGGGAAGAATAGATTCAGGAGTTCCTTTCACCATGTATGAATTAATTTATCTGAGCTCTGCTTTCCTCACATAGCTGATGTTCCAGCAACTTTGTAATGTTATTGTGAGGATCAAATAAGTTAATGGCTGTGAACATGCTTCCAAATTCTTAAATGCTACTAGGTAGTATTTGCTGTTATCTTCAGGAAGTCTTAGCTACAGTCTCTCTATCCTGCATCTAGGACCACCAATAAAAATTGCACTCATCCTTACTGATATTTCCAGGGGAAAAATAAATATGATTTGGTAATGACAGAACAATTTATATAAACACCTGACTCCTCTGAAGACTATTAGAAACCATTATGAACTGTTAAAGACCAGACCACAGAGGATTTTTAGGGGAGTGAAAAGACTGTGTATGACACTACAGTGGTAAATATACATACATATCATTGTACGTCTTCCAAACCCACAGAATACACAGCACAAATGGTGAACCCTAGTGTAAACTCTGGACTGTGGGCGGTAATGATGTGTAGTAAGCTCCTCAGCTTTCACAGATGTAACACTTTGGTGTGGACGTTGATAATGGGGGAAGCTCTGCCTTTGGTGGTCAGAAGGTATATAGGATAACTCTGTATTTTCCTCTCAATTTTATGACAATAGCAAAAAATCGTGGGCAGTAAATGGAATTATACATTTGGGGAGGGGTGTGGTAATCTCTCTTTTTGAGTGATAAGTGAAAGATGTATTTTTGGGGGAACCAGCAGATGACATAATGGTTACGTTGCTGGACTCCCACATAGTCCACCATGGTTTGAGTCCTGGACCTGACAGCTTGAAACTCACTCTAGTGCGCATGTGTGCCCAAAATCCTGAGAAGAGAAGGGATTGCTGCATGGCTATTCCCCCTGGGTGGTGGTGGTGGTGGGGGGGAGTGATTTATTGCTTTTTGTCTCTCTGGTGAGTGCACATACTCTATAGCAAAAATCTCTCAGAAAAAAAGTATGTTTTTATCCCTGGAATAGCTACTAAAGTCCGTTATGAAAAGAAAAGCTAAAACTGTTATGAGAATTAAAATGAGAGACTTAAAAATGTTTGGATAGACTGAATACAAGAGAGAAAGTAAGAACATAGGAATAAGTAACAGTTGAGAAAAATAGAAGGCAAATAGGAAAACAGTATACTTAATACCTGGATATTATAACAATTATATAAGTATAAATTATTTTTAAAATTATATAAAGAAATACCATTGTGTACTAGAAATATGACATAGATCTACATTGTCAGAAAGAGACACAATAATGCCATAGATAGGTTGAAAGTAAAAAGATGTGATATATGTGCAAAGATGAATATAAGAAAGCTGGTGTGAAGGTCAGCCTATGTGCCGGTTAAGGCAGCTGGATCCCACATGGCCAACTGCACAGGTTGAGTTCTGGACCTCCTTGCTTGCAAAACAGCCAGGTGAGTGTGTGTGCATACCCAAAATCCTGAAAGAAGAATTAGAGGAAAAAGGAATACAGCATTACTGTTCCCACTGGGGGTACTTTTTTGCTTTCTCTCTCTCCTCTGTCTTATTGGCAAGTCCCCATACTTTCTGGTAAAAATTAAATAAGAAAGCAAGCTACTGTGGCTATTGATAATCATAAAAAAATAGACTTCAGGGGACCAGCAGATGGTGTAACGTCTACATTGCTGGACTCCCATGTAGTCTACTGCAGTTCAAGTCCCGGACCTGGTGGCTTAAACTCACATTGGGCACGTGTGTGTGTGTGTGTGTGTGTGTGCGCTCAAAATCCTGTAAGGAGAATGTAGGAGAAGGAATTGTGGCATGGCCATCCCCCCAGGGGGTGATTTCTCGCTTTCTGTCTGTCTTTCTGGCAAGCGCACACTTCCTATCGTAAAAACCTCTCCCCCCCCTAAAAAAAGGAATTGATATGAGAAGAATTATCAGAGCTAAAGAAGGACATTTCATAACAATAAAAGAGTCAGTTCATCAGAAATAATAGTGATTCAAAAATGTGTAGTTTTTTGGGAACCAGCAGTTAGCGTAATGGCTATGTTGTTGGACTCCCACGTAGTTGACTGCGGTTCGTGTCCTGGATCCGGTGGCTTAAAACTCACGCTGGGCGCGTGTGTGTGCGTGCCCAAGATCCTGAGAGGAGACTGGAGGAGCAGGGATTGCGGCGTGACCATCCCCCCTGGGGGGTGATTTCTCGCTTTCTGTCTGTCTTTCTGGCAAGTGCACACGCCCTATAGTGAAAAAAAAACCTCTCCAGAAAAAAAAAAAAGTGTAGTTTACCAACTAATAGTGTTTCAAAAATGTATAGTTTACCACAGTTTCAAAATGTATAAAGCAAAAATTAGCAGATGGTACTCAACGGTGTATATACTTAGTACTATAGAGCTGGACAATTAAAAATAGTTAAAATGGTAAATTTTATCAATATTTTATCACACTAAAAATTAGCAGAACTAATGGAGAATCTTTACTTTCTTAGCTAAGGATAGACCAAATAGACAAAAAAAGGTTATGGAAAAACTGAACAACACTATTAAGTGCCTTGTGATAATTGATATCTGTAAACTGCTACCTTGACACCTACAGTACATGTGTTCATCAGGCAGTCTCCCAAATATGACGATATCCTGGGGATAAAGTACTCATAATTTTTAAAATCAAGTAAAAACAAGGAATCTTAAAGAATATGGCTTCTGACTACTGCAGAATTAGAAATCAGTAACCATAAGACAGTCAGAAAACTCCAAATATTTGAAAATTAAAATAGCAGGGACTAGCAGATGGAGTACTAGTTATGTTGCTGGACTCCCACATAGTCAACCACAGTTCGAGTCCTAGACCCAGTGGCTTATATAAATTCATGCTGGGCACGTGTGTGTGTGCCTGAAATTCCAAGAGGAAACTGGAGGAGAAGGGATTGTGATGTGATCATCCCCCTGGCTGTGTGTGTGTGAGTGAGATTTCTTGCTTTATGTTTCTCTGATTAAGTATATGCCCTATAGAAAAAAAAAAATCTCTCTTAAAAAATATTAAAATAGCTTACTTGGAACAACCCATGGGTCTAAGGAAAAATCAGAAAGAAAATTAGCAAATAAATTTGAACTTAAAGAAACACAGCATTTCAGAGTTGTGAAATATTAGCTACAATAGTGCTTAAACAAAAATATGTAGCTTTAGAGGGATTTTGTTAGCGAAGAAGAAAGATTTAAAATCAGTGATCTACATTTCATGGTAAGAAGCTGAAAAACATGAGCAAATTAAACTCAAAGAAAAAGAAGAATTAAATAATAGAAATCAATGTAGATAGTAAACAAAGTTGGTTCTTTGAAAACAGTTATATAATTGATAAATTCCTGAGTAGTAAGAAAAAAAGATAAAGCATAATCATCAATATCAGAAATAAAAGTATTATTCCTATGTATATTATAAAACTAATGAGAGAATACAATGAACAACTTTATGCAAATAAATTCAACAACAGAGATGGAATGAGCAAGTTGCCTGACAATCACTTAGCCAAAAAAGGGCACAAGATTAATGGAAAATCAAAATGTTACAGTATTTATTAAATAAATAGTCATTATTAATAGCCTACCTACAGAGCAAACTCCAGGCCCAGATAGTTTCATTGGTCTGTTATATAGAACATTTAAGGAAGAAATAATTCCAGCCTTAGAAGGTTTAAGAAAATGGTGATGAAAGGAACACAGTGGCTTTAAAAACTCAACCCAGCTGAGTTTTTAAAGCCACTGTAACTCTAATATGATGACCTAAGATGCTTCAAAAGAAGAAAATTCTTGAGTGATTTCATGAACACAGAGCACAGTGTGCTTAACAAACTAATAGTAAGATTGAACGCAGCAGAATATAGAATATGTCATAAGCAAGTGAGTTTTCCTGGGAAAGTCTGGTTACTTTAACATGGAAATTAACCCATGCAAGCCACCATACTGATTTGATTAAAGTAAGAAAACTAATGTGATCATTTTAATGCATGCAGAGAAAATACTCGACAGAATAACATTCGTGTTTGAGAAGACCTTTCAGACACCGATAAGAGGTCACTTCCTCAGGCAGTTATCAGACGTCCACACATAGCAATCGGCTGCCAGTTTGATACTCAGTGGTTAAAATGCTTTTCTTAAAACCAGTTGCAAGACACAGATATCCAGTATCACTACTTATGTTCATTCTAATATGTGAGTTGAGTCTAAATTTTTTAATGGAAAAGCAGAGGACCTAGAATTGCAAAATTATCTTGAAGTAAAAATTTGGAGAATTCACCAATTTCAAAACTTGCTATAAACAGCTGAAGTAAGGACACATAAGGACAGGTAAATCAGCAAAATAGAAGGAATGAACACCTGAATGGGTTTTAGAAACATGGTGATTGAAGTAGACAGACAAAGGAGTGCATTTCCGTGATATCTATATAAAGTTCATCCATGTGCAAAATATGCAGTGATTGTCTAGACTGTGGGGATTGTATAGGGAGGGGGTATATACAATCTTTCTGAAATGGTGGACGTTCTGTTCTTGATTAAGATGGTGGTTATGGGTGGGTGTTTATGTGTTCTCAAAAGTCATAAAATGAGTAAACTTGGACTGCTGCATTTTGTTGCATTTAAATTTTGCCTAAAATAATAACTTGTTACTAATAATTATGTTAATTCCCTATAATATATTTCTTTTCTGAATTGGCTAATGAAGAATTTAAATGCTGCTTCTGCCATGAAAACTGTAGGCTCTGTAAAAGTAATTCTTCCCTCCTTGCTCTTACACTGTGCCCAACATCCCTCTATGAAGCGTTTGTGTCAAATTGTTTTGATTGCTAGAGAATAGGCTTCTTGAAGTAAGGAGTGTCTTTTGATCTCCGTACCTAGTGTGTCTCCATAACTTCTAGTGCAGAGTTTTGTGTAGAAGATTCTCAGAGTTTGGGGGGGAAAGATATGTACAATATGTGGGCACTATTTTCAGCAACAGTGCTGTGAATTTTTTGTAGGCCCTAATGTATTTTACCATGTAATTAGTTTTTTTGTGTGTTTGTTTTAGGTTTTTGCCATTGGGTGTGCACATTCTCCAGAGAGAGGATGTTCACTGAATAAATAGAGAAACAGAAAGAGAGAAATCATCTCCTAGAGGGGTTGGCCACACCACAATCCCTTCTCTTCCATTCTTCTCTTGGTATTATGGACACGCATGTACACACACCTGGTGTCACTTTGAAGGCTGTGGTTCTGGGACCCAGACCACAGTTGACCATATGGGAATCTAGTGCCTTCACCACATACCATCTGCTGGCCCCCCATATAGTTTCAAACGTCCTAATACCTGTAAAAACAATGCCATATTCATCTATTTAAACAATATCACATTTTATTCTGTTATAGTCTATCTTGCTTCCTCTGTAATCACAACACTCTAAATTACCTTGGCCAAGACATTTAATTACTATGCTGATAACAAATTAGTTTCAGGGGCTTTCCCCTATGCTATGTAGATAGAGTTAATATTTCACTATGTTTGTTTCACATTTTTTTAAGATTCACATAAAATCTTAGATGACACAGAGATTGCTCATTGGCTTATCATGTATCAACTGCATTTTACTTGAAAGATTCCACCTGTGATGCATTGATTTTTTTTTCCCCCTTATGTATCCAGCTGTGGTCTCATGTTTATTTTAGAGCTGCCATCAGATTACCAGGTGTATCAGTCATCAGTGTGGATGCTCTATGGGCCTTGGTGGCAGAGGAAAGTTAGTTTACCCATCCAGGAACTCAATTCAGCAGCATTTTCTTACATTTTTATCTGTTAAAATATTAAAATATATTTAGTAATTTACTCTAAAGTAACTGTAGCAGGTGGCTAAACTGAGTATTACCTTTTGGCATCTAATACTTTTGTGTTAAGTAGAAGCATTACATAAGTCATAATTTATGTTTAGGAACTATGTTATGTAAACATCTTGTTATTGATAACATACTGATGGTCATTTCTGTTTGCAAATCCCAGGATAGAGATCTTTGAGTAAACAATTCACTTATGTGATTACTTTGTAAGTACATAAAAAACTTAAAAATCCATAGGAACATTGAACAGTGTAGTTCTGTAGTCCTGGATGTTAGGCTGAGAGAACAGTTTTAGGTGGTTTGAAGGAGTTTGGATTACGCTTATTTAAGGGGTAAATGTTTCTTTATGAAATTATCTTTGAAAAGTTTCAGCTTGGAAGGATTTCAGATTTATGTAGCACTGTACTCATCTCTGGTTACGAATTTTTTCATGGTATTCAATGATTAGATTTGACGTACATTTAGGAAATATTTGCTAGATAAATAGCCACGTATCAGCTCAAGAGATCATGGGTTATCCAGCCTTAAAATACAATATGTCTTCATTAGGTAATATTTTTAAAGAATCTTTTGCTTTTAGCACTAACCCTTTTTATGATCAGTAAACTATTTCAGGAAAAAAGATTTAAGGTTTGTTTATTTTATAGTTGTAAGTGAAAGCATTCCAATTTAAAACTACCTCAAAGAAGAAAATTTTAAAGATAAGAGCTGACGTATTAGTATTTGTAGTATTCCTGTTTTTCGAGCTGTTCAGAATGGACTAATATGGACAGGCTCTGTCAAATGGTTATAAACAGTGTAAGCTATCAGGGTTGTTGGGTAAGTCATGATATGTTTTTGCACAGAAAAACATGGAAAAACGTGGTATGATTTTCCAGATGACCTAATAGAAGGCAGGGCTGAAATAAGACAGTTGGAATTACAGAAACAGTTTTGTCACTTGGTCCCCCTTCCCCCGTTTATTATATAATACTGCATATTATTAGAGAATATTGCTAAAAAGTCCCACTATAGTCAGGACAAAGATTGCAGAAGTTGTCACTAAGGCAATCTTGGTTTTGTGAAAAGTAACGAGATTTTCTGTGAGTAGAAAAATAATGAGGTAGTGATTTTATTTGGCAAGATACAGTTTTGACAACATGAGGTTGGGAAACCATAAGCAAGTGATTATTGAACTGTACTTAATGCTCTCGTGGCTGCATGGGAAGGTAATTGTCTTAAATGACTGCTATCTGAAAACCTTCCCTGTGCCTCTCATGTGCAAAGTGTTTTCCCTTAGTAGAATTCAGCTCCTTAAGAGCTATAGAGACAATTGCATACCATTTGTTTTAAATAAAACATATCGTAATAAAATTTACTTAGCTATGGAGATTTTCTGTTACAGCTTGACTTACAAGTAAAACCATGGGTCATGGAGGTCCTTCCAGATAAGGCCTGGCAACCTTTCATATCACTGGGAATTTAATGAGGAAAAAGAACAGGAGAAAAGAAGTAAACAGAATGTGAACACAGCATATAATTCTTGACTCCTGCACGATTCTCTTAAAGTAACAAGACTCAGAAATAAATAGTTTTGGCAACACGAGACTGGGAAACCAAAAATTTTTATCTTTTGTATCTAAAACTTCTGTATTAAGATATTGCATAAATCATAATTTGTGTTTAGTGACCATGTTATGTAAATTTTTTGCTATTGAAAATATTGTCATAGTCCCTATTTAAGAGGACAGTGTGTCACCTGCTTTTGAGAGGCAGAGATTGGAAAACAGTTGAGATGTTTTTGAGAGGCAGAGATTGAAAAACAATTTAGAGAAAAGTAACTTTAGATCTTTCATATCTGTTGACATATTTGACCCTTTTAAAGTATTTTATAAATCTTTTTTTCTCCTAGTGATTTTTAAAAGTATTTACTTTGTTACCTATATTTTTTTTACCACATTAAAAATTTACCTGTGTATATTAAAGGGAAAAAAAAAAGTTGTTTGCCAGTTTTTGTTTTTTTTTAAGTACACATTCCCTCTTTAAAAATGAGCTATTTTTGGAGTCGATTGCATAGAACAATAGTGAAGTGCTGCACAAAGAAAGGTGAATCCCAGGGCTGTCAGTGGTGTGGTGGTTAAGGTGACTGGATTCCACATGCGCAACTGCCTTGTTCTAGTCCCAGACCCGGCAATTTGAAAAGCATGTCAGGTATATATGCTTGCCTGCACAAAATCCTGAAAGAAGAAATGGAGGACAAGGAATGGTGGCATTGCCAATCCCCCGTCAGGTACTTTCTCTCTTTTTCTTTCTCTTTTGAACACACACGTCATACAACAAAACAAAATTTAAAAATTTAAAAAAGGCAATTGAATCCCAGTCCTGGCAACTTGATAAACATATTGAAAAATATATTCCAGACATATGCATATGTGTGCATATATTCCCCAAATCCTGATGTGTGCATATGTTCCCCAAATCCTGATGGGATGGAGACATGGAAGAAGAGGGATTGAGCATGACCATGCCCCATTGGGGTGTGCATTCTCCTCTCCTCTCCCCCCCTCCCCCTCCCTCCCTCCCCCTCCCTCTCCTCTCCCTGTAAGAGACATATTCATGGGACAAATAAAACAAAGCGAACAAACCTCCCCCCAATACCCAAAATGTTGTCTTTAACTAGTACTCAACTTTTTTTTTTTCCCCGTGGTTAGGTTTTTGCCATAGGGTACACGTGCTTACCATAAAGAGTCTGGAGGGAAAGGGGAAAGTAAGAAATCACCCTCAGGGAGATGGGCACACCACAGTCCCTTTCCCCCCATTCCTCCATTCTCCTCTCAGGTTTTTGGGTACACATACAAATACACCCAGCATGATTTTCAAGCCTTCTGTCTGGACACGAACCATGGTTGGCCGTGTGAGGGTCTAGTGCCTTAACCACCACACCACCTGCTGGCCCTGAGTAGTCAACTATTGGATTATCGGGAAAGTCATGACACATTTTTGCATAGAAAGCACATCATGACTTTCCCAATGACCTGATATTTTCAGGGAGTTGTGACTTAATAGGGGTAGGTGTTGAGAGAGTCAGAGTATTCCATTGGCTACTAGCAGTTCTCTCGAGGAAGTCCAGCTCGCAGTAAATCTGCACAGTGAGTGTGCTGTGGGGGCATCATACTGAGTACAGTGGGGAGTGACAATGCCCAGGTAGCCCTTTGCTTTTTGACCGGCAAGACCAAAAGTAAGTGAATAGTTTCAAAGGGAACCTGGAGTTCTTCAGTCATGAAGCTAAGGTAAATTAAGGCAGTTTTTTATGAGTCCTGCAAAATTAATTATCAAGTAATTAATGAACTTTTATTATAGCTTTACTTACTGTAAACATTTTTTATATGAGCCAGATTGCCTGGATTTTCACTGTAGTTCTACCTCATACTAGTTATATATCTTTTTTTGTGCCTCATAACTTTGTCTTTAAAATGGGCATAATAATGGTGCCCACCATATACAATGGTGAAGATAAATGGGTAATGTATCTTAAACTCTTTAGAAAGTGCTTGGCACAGGTACCAACAGATGGTGTAATGGTTATGTCACTGGACTCCCATGTGGCTGACCATGGTTCAAGTCCCAGACCTGAGGCTTGAAACTCGTGCCAGGTACTTGTGTGTATGTGCCCAAAATCCCAAGAGGAGAATGGAGGAGAAGGGATTACAGTGTGACCACCCTCCCCCCGAGGAGGGGCAATTTCTCACTCTCTATTTCTCTGTCTCTTTCTGTCTCTCCAATGTACACATGCACCTACTGGGGTGGGGGAGCTCTCTCAAAAAAAAGTACTGGGGACCAGCAGGTGGTGGGGTGATTGAGGTGCTGGACACTTCCACCTCAAACTGCTACCACAGTTTTAGTCCCGGACCTGGTGACTTGCCTTCTCACTTTCCCTCTCTCTGTCTCTCTCTGGTCAAATTTTTTAAAAAAGGAATAAATAAATGAAGAATTCTTTTCTTTCTTTTTTTTTTTTTTTGAGAGTTTTTTGCTAGAGGGCGCATGCGCTCCCCAGAAAGACAGAGTCAGAGAGACAGAAAGCGAGAAATCACCCCCCAGAGGGGATGGCCACACCGCAATCCCTTCTCCTCCATTCTCCTCTTAGGATCTTGGGCACGCATTTACACGAGCCCTGTGTGAATATTAAGCTACTGGGTTCGGGACACAAACCGAAGTCAACTACATGGGAGTCCAACGACATGGCCATTACACTTACTGCAGGTCCCAATAGATAATTCTTTTTTAAAAAGTACTTGGCACATAGAAATAGCCACTACATATTCAATATTACTATTGCTTCTATTGTTGAGTGATTATGTGCTATTAAGCTTTATTGGCCTGAAAACGTCTCCTACTCCTGCCTAAGTTCCACAAGCAAACCACATTCTCACTTGAAGTTCGCTTCCTTAGTTAAGTTGCTGTTATAGCCAATTAAAGCAGCTGTTTTAGTCAGTCATAGACAGCCCACCCTTTAAACCGTGTTTCCGTGGGCAAACTTCCAGCTGTAGCCAATCCGGTTATTTCTCTACCTCATTCCCTCACTTCCATGTGCTGTACATCACGTTGCCTTTCTTGCACATAAATGTCACCCCACCATGAGTTTCTTGGAAGCCATGTTGGGGCCTTCCTGATGTGAATTGTTTTGCTCAAACTCCACTAAATTGTCTCAAGTTTTCCTTTTAGCAGTGTCTAAGCTGAACTTGTATATTCAGTTACATACTCATGTTTTTAGAACATGCTCATCACTTGTTTGGAACTACTAATGAATAAGTACCATGGTGATCCATGGTGCCAGTTCCTAAACTGCAAAATGGGAGCTCTTAATATCCAGGAATGCGGGATATTTGATTCAAAGAGATTTAGTTGTTTTTTTTAGACATGGGAAGAAGGCTTAATCTGAAGCAAAATGGCTGGGCTTGCTCTGTGTCTGTCTTCGTGGGTAGCTGGTTTAACACCATCTGAAAGGTTACTTCCCCTTAGATAGCTCCCTCAGTTTTTCTGTAGATAAATGCATGGCTTGTGCCAGAAAATAGCTCACTCGTTAACTACAAGTTTAGAAAAATTGAAAAGGTATCTTTATTTGGTGAATGATCTTGAGGCTAAAGAATATTTTGGAGATTTCCAGAATTCATGAAAGCTTGGCATTTTGGCTTGGGTCAACCTGCTTTTCCTTTATGTCAACTTGGTGTGCTGTCTTGCCTCCAGAGAGATAAGGCTGTCACTTTAAGGTGTGAATGTTGGGTGCTTGTTCATTTTTACCTCTTGGGTTTTAAAAAAATTAGATTCCTAGTTCTCAGCTGCAGCTGTACATTGGCATCGCCTGGAGAGCTTTTAATAAAATAGAATTCCCTGGGCACAAAGCCCAGACCAATTAATCAAAATCCCTGGGTAAGGCAGGGTGGGGAGGGGGACTGGACACGGGTGTGTTTTAAAAGCCCCCCTGGGTGATTCTAATGTGAAGTCAGGGTTTAGAACTCTCCATTTAACTTATTATATGGAGGGCTCCTTTTTCAATATGGGACTGTTCATTTGCTTGGGGACTGCCTGCCCTGGTATATATATATCATAATATTCTCTGACCCTCATGTGATTCCTCATTTCCGTGGATTTAGAGAACTGGTAGTTAGTCTTTAATACTGTAACTGACTAGTACATATATAGAGAGCCAGCTCTTTTTGTACTGTTGAATTTTTCATCAGTACCTCCACAAAGCAACTTCTTATTTATTTGATCTGTTCTTTAATCTACATTTCATCAGAGGAACAACTTTCCCTCAAGAAACAAATTGATTAGTCCTACCTGCTGATAATTGGGAGACAGAATAGACACGATTTGATTGCATCATTAAGTGTTTAGGGAGGTGAAACAGTTTTTGCTAAGCATCCTCTCTGCTAGATATTGACTGGATGATTTCACTTAATTCTTCAGCAGTTCTATGAGGAGACACATGTGTTTTAGAAAATGTTAAGGGACTTCACCAGGGATTTTTAGTATGTTTAGAGCTGAAGCGAACCCAGGCTTGGACCCCTGTTCTCTCCATCATGTACCACAGCTACCCCTGACCTTGTGTACTGGCTTTCTACAATGATTTGAAAATTATTACTTATATTATGAAAGAAATTAAAGTATATTTACCAATATAATTTGTAGTAGAGGAAATACCTTGCTTTAAGTTGATCTTGATAAAAGTAATGTTTGAGAGGATTTTTTATTTTTTTGAGAGATTTTTGATATGGGGCATGTGTGCTTACCAGAGAGAAAGCGAGAAATCACCCCCAGGTGGGGTGGCCACACCACAATCCCTTCTCCTCCATTCACCTCTCAGGATTTTGGGCATGCATGTATACATGCCCAGTGCAAGCTCCATGCCTCCGGGCCGGGGACTTGAACCTCAGTCAACCACATGGGAGTCCAGCAACAAAACCATCATGCCATCTGTTGGTCCCAAGAGGATTTATATTTTTAAGGGTGAAAAAAAAATAAGCATTTTATTTTACTTTTAGGAAAGAGAAATATTAGGATATAAACATATAAAATACTCTCTTTTTCTTGACTAATCTCAGGAAAGACTTTAAGAGATTGGCAGCAAGGTGTGACTTCCTTTCCCTCCTCTTTGTGTAAAGCACTGAAATGTAAATTTCCAGCCTAGACTCCTGGGATTTACAGATTTCAGAAGGCTGGAATGTTCAAGTATTCTGTCTCCTGTAGCTCACTTAAGAAACAGGTTAATACATGTGTTTGCATTTTTCTTTTTCTTTTCCCTTCCCTTCTCTTTTTCTGTTTCTTTGAATTTCATAAACATATCATGTCCTGGAATTTAATATTGATTAGTAAAATATTTTGTGAGCATCTTTGGGCCTGGAAATTATTCTATTTCTATATTCATTTCAAGTACATTGTTGAAGTTGTTTTTTTCTGCATCCCTTTAATCTTCATGAAAGATCATGAAAGGTGTAGAGAAACGAAACATAAAGGCTTTCATCTTTTGGACTTTTTTATTTCCTAATACAGTGTACTTAGTATCTAGCTCTTCATTGCTTTTCTTTTAAACAGTGGGTAACAGAGGATCAGTTTCTTTCAGTTTCTTTAAACTAAAATACAACTCAGATGGAAATTGTATTCATTTACAGCAAAAAAGTCATTTAAGTTATAAATTTGGTATTACCAATTAACATCTTAAGAGGAGACTGGAAGTATATATTTCTGTGATCTGATTTCTGTAGCTTTCATCTGAAGACTCTTCCAAATAGAATGTCTGGTTATATCTAGAATAATGAATGATTTGGTTGGAAGAAATGACTGAGCAAGTTAAGTTTGCATAGCTAAATGATCCAGAAGAGTTGCTGTGTAATATTGTATATTGCTTTATGAGGACAATATATAGTTGTTTTTTGTTTAGTAAATGTAGAAAGTTTATACAACTACTTCTGTATCATTTCACAAAGCTTTTACCAAATGCCTCCTGTGTGCAAAATACTTCACTGGATGCTATGCTAAATACAAAGTTAAACACGCAGTCAAGTAAGACAGGTAAATAATTACAATATGAGATACAATGACATAAATTGTGGTTTAAAAAGTATGACTAAATTAAGTTAAAAATCAGTTTGTGGGTGAGCTGAAGAAGGCATGGTTAAATATGGTGTAATTACCTCAACCCATGGATTAAATTATAAAGAATTTCTAATAAGAATTTTTTTAATATTACATGCCAAGTGACTCATTTAGTCATTCTTAAAAACTTTGCTTTCTGTATCTTTTTTTTTTTTTTTTTTGAGAGGGTTTTTTTTTTTTTTTTCACTATAGGGCGCGTGCGCTCGCCAGACAGACAGAGAGAGACATAGAGACAGAAAGCGAGAAATCACCCCCCAGGGGGGATGGTCACGCCGCAATCCCTTCTCCTCCATTCTCCTCCCGGGATCTTGGGCACGCACGCACACGCGCCCGGCGTGAGTTTTAAGCCACCGGGTCCGGGACACGAACCATGGTCGACTACGTGGGAGTCCAGTGACATAGCCATTACGCTAACTGCTGGTTCCCGCTTTCTGTATCTTATGTATAGTTTTAAGTTTTAGTTTGGAGTAGAAGGTATTTTACACTTCCATCTGACAATTACATTTTTTTCTTCTACGGTTTTTGAAATTAAAGTGAGATTGCCTAGGGAATAGTGGACCTCATGAACTGTGTCTCTGGAGTCTTTAGAGGATGCTGCACTTTGGGTTGAGCATAGTTAAAAAGGCAGAACGGTTTTGGAAAGTTACTACTGAGTCAGGTCTAAGTATTACACAAGTGGAATTGGCCTTTAGAGCTTTGTTATCATGAATCTACCTTGGAAGAGATCCAGGAACTTGGATCAAGAGAAACTTCCAGGTGTCTTAGATCCACAGACATTTCTGTCCAGAAAAGACCTGGAAATTTATCTAATTTAACCTGTTCAGTTCTAAAAGGTTAAGGCTTAGAAATTTTACAAGATCTGTTTGGTGGTCATAATTTGGACAGGTCTTTGATATCGATGTATTAATATTATTTTTTTCTCTGATGGATTTTAAATGGTATGCTTATTTACTATTTAGATTTTTATAAGCCATTAAGAATACACATTTAAGGAGCACCATGTGGTGGTGATTAAGATGTTGGATCTCTCATGACAGACTCCACAATACAAGTCCCAGACCCAGTGGGTTGGAAACATGCCAGGGGGATATGTGTGTATACCCGCAATCCTTAGAGGAGAATGGGGTAGAAGTGATTGGGGTGTGGCCATCTCCCCTTGGGGATGGTTTCTCACTTCCCCTTGCTGTCTGTCTGTAATGAGCACACTTACCCTATGGCTAAATAAATAAATAAAAACATTTTTAAAAAGCATTGAGAACTTAAAATAACATTTCATATTTCTAATCATTTTTCTTAGTTTTTAAAAAATTAATTAATTCATTATTTTTTTAATAAGAGATTTTTGCTATAGGGAGCATGCATTTGCCAGAGACACAGAAAGTGAGAATTCACTGTCCAGGAGGGATGGCCACGCTGCAATCCCTTCTCCTCCATTCTCCTCTTGGGATTTTGGGCATGTACGCACATGTGCTTGGTGTGAGTTTCAAACTGTTGGGTCCAGGACTCTAACCGCAGTCAACTACATGGGAGTCCAGCAATGTAACCATTATGCCATCTGCTGGTTCCTTATTTAGGGTTTTGTTTTTATTTATTTATTGCTGTGAATCTTTACTTAAATGTTTAATGGAAAAACAAAGTAAGAAAGTTGTAACAAATTATAACTAATTCACAGAGCAGAAATAACCATAAACAGACTGGAACATTTATTTTAGTGAAAAGTTTTTATATTTTAAGCAGGTATTAGCTTCTTATCTTAAATTCCATTTTAAATTGTCAAATACAGAATTTTATCTTATATTTTAGTATTAGATACAGACAGAGATTGTGGTGTTTGCATGACATGTTTTATTCACTTGTGTACCAAATTATTGTAACTTTTATTCGTTTTCTTATTGTAATTTGTGTCAGATACAGAAGATATTAAGTTTTTTCTCATTTTCCGAATTTCAGCACAGCATAAAGTATCCTTTTTTTATGACAGAATAAAAAGAAAGTTATTCTATCAGATTTTATTGTGGCCAAGACAAAAATACAAAAAAAATATCTGAAGAGCACATATTTAATGCTACTGAGGCCAAATTGTACAGTAAATGTGGATTTCTTAATTGCAGGTACATGTTGGGACTTGCAGCAATTCCAGCAGTTATACAGTTTTTTGGCTTTCTCTTTTTGCCGGAAAGTCCTCGATGGCTTATTCAGAAAGGACAGACTCAGAAGGCCCGTAGAATTTTATCTCAGATGCGTGGTAACCAGACCATTGATGAGGAATACGATAGCATCAAAAACAACATTGAAGAAGAGGAAAAAGAAGTTGGTTCAGGTATGTGTATTTCACGTGTACATGAATTTAAAAACTACCAAGGAGTTTTATTTGTAATTTGTTTTCTTTCAATGTTGTTTAATATCACTGATACAATAGCTTTATTCATATAACCAAACCAAAATAAAATATTTTATTTTTAAAAAAGTATAATAATGTCATGACAGAATGAAGAAAAACACTTCCATAATGCTGTCTTCACATAATTACACTTTTACATTTGTAGAATCTCTTTTATTCTTTCTAAATTAGATATACTTGACATAGTTGTCATTTTGTGTGTATATTTTTGAATGCATATGTAATACATAGATATTTCAGTGATATAAATATATATGCATTGTTGACTTTAAATAATAATTTGAGAATTATTAGTGTGAACTATTGTCAAAATAATTAACCCTAGGAAAAATGTTAAATGCCTTGTTTACATGTATAACATTAATATTTATACAGAATATAAGCATCTTAATATAATAGTTTTGGAATAATTTTGTAATTCTTGTTTTCATTAAAATGTTTAATTAGGCTTCTAGTTCAGAATTTTTCCATGTCAGAAAGTCAAGAAAAGTGACTTCTAGTTAGTTAGGGCGAGTAATATATTTTCAGAGAAAAAATTGTGTAGAGAATTATAAATTATGATCTGTGTGAGTAAGGATGCAATGATGGGAAAAGGTAAACTTTTCCAAATATGTTTTTCCCAACAATAACACTTAGCCTGCTCAGTTCCCGTTTCCCAAATAGCTGATTTTTAGTGCTAACTGGAACATTGATGACGAATATGATAGCATCAAAAACATTATTCCTGTAGTGTAATCCATTTCCTCTGTGTGATAATCAACTTTTATATGTCCTCTACATTAATTGGTAGCTCAAATAGCGATGCTGATATATATTAATTATTTTTCACACCTGAGAAAATGACAGACCATACCCCCATTGATTACTATATGAAGGACTGCAAAAGGTTGTGGAAAATGGAATTAACTTATCAGTTTATTTAGTTGTGAAAAATATTTGAAATGCATGCATAATTTTTCATGATATACATTTTCTGTGGCATTTTTGAAGACCCCCCACATATGTTATGTACAAATGTTCAAAGGTTTGTCCACTCCTTTCTCCTACCACTTTTGATGAAGTTGAACGTCTTTGCCTTACTGAAATAATAGAATGAACACATGAGGCTTGACTTAATTTTATATGTATGCAACAGGAAGGTGTACACAAACAAGGCCCCAACTAACTGTGAGCCTGTTCTGTGTGAATGTCACTTTGAACACTTTCTGAGAATCTTCCATATGTCTAGCAATGTCAGAATTTCCAGTAGCACTTTAGTGCGAAGGGTAGGGAAAATTTTACTTTAATAATATAATTTGCTTTACTCAATTCAACATCGTGTTAACTTTAAAAAACAGTATTTTAAAATATCTACTTAAGTTACAGATAACTTTTTTTTTATACTCCTCTCCAAATTCTTCTTCCCAGTAGCTTGACGGGAACATGAGTTTGTTTTCATAGTCATCAGTGTACTTGACATGCACATGCTAAAAATAGGAGCGGAAAAACTTTTTTGGGGGGAGAGGTTTTTTGCTTTAAGGCACGTGCGCTTGCCAGAAAGAGAGACAGAGAGACTGAAAGCGAGAAATCACCCCCTGAGGGGATGGCCACGCAGCAATCCCTTCTCCTCTTTCACCTCTCAGGATGAAGTTGGGCACATACACACACACACCCAGCGTGAGTTTAAGCCACGGGGTCTGGGATTTGAACCACAGTCGACTACATGGGAGTCCAGCGACATAGCCATTATGCCAACTGCTGGTCCCGTGAGTGGAAAAACTTTCATAGAATTAAAATAATGACATTAAATACTGTTTAGAACATACATACACATATATATATATATATGTATTTATATTTATATATATACATACATACATACATAAAGGACAAGACAATACATAGTGATTATCTGTTTAGAGGCAGTGATTATCATTGCTTTTATTACAAAGCATTAGGCACGTAGCTTTATTTTGACCACATAGAACTATGTCTCACTGGGCTACCTTTGCAGTTGACAGAGCACATTGAGTTTCATGACTGTCCACAGAAATCCTTCTAGCGTTGTCTCATGCCTGGGTAACTATTCTAAAGTTTGTAATTAACAAGATTTATAATTTATCTCTTTTTAGATTTGTATTATTGAAAGTACTATCATCTTAATTTAAAAACTAATCATTTGTTCTTTTCGGTAAGTGCAGAGTTAGAGCATTGTGGCACAAATGCATGCAGATATGCTGGTATATTACATGGCACCAGTGATCTTGGCCCTTGTTATGAATAGGAGACATGATGGGTCAACAGGTGGCATGTAAGTTAAGACAGCAGGATCCCTCGAGGCTGTCAGAGCAGCAGTTGGAGTATCAGCCCCTATGGCTTGAAAAACATGCTGGGTACATGTGTGTGCATGCCAAAAATCCTGAGAGGAGAATGGAGAAGAAGGGATTGCAGTGTGGCCTTCCTACCTGGGGGGTGATGTTTCTCTTTCTCTCTCATGTACATGTCCTATAGTAAACATTAAAAAAGAAACTTGATCAAAGCTAGGTGGCTTGGTTGTTAAGGAGACTGGATTTACACATGGCTGAGTGTACGTGGTTTGAGTCCTGGACCCAGGGGGTTGAAAAAATGCTTGGGGTGTGTACATGCCCAAAATCCTGAGAGGAAGGACCAACAGATGGCACAGTGGTTATGTTGCTTCAGTCCCACTTAGTCAACTGTGGTTCTAGTCCTGGACCTGGCACCTTAAAACTCAACGCTGGTCATGTATGCATGCATGCCAGAAGTTCCAAGAGAAGAATGGAGAAGAAGGATCGTGGCATGACCATCTTCCCTGGGGGGTGATTTCTTACTCTCTGTTTGTCTGTCTTTCTGATGAGCACACAGGCCCTAAAGCAAAAATTTCTCTTAAAAAAAAAATCTTGAGAGGAGAATAGAAGAGAAGGAATTACAGTGTGGCTCTCCCCTATGAGGAGTGATTTTTCATTTCTCTCTTTTTCTCTGTGTGTGTGTCTTTCCAGCAAGCACATATATCCTATAGAAAACTTTATTTATTTATTTATTGGAGAGATTTTTGCTATAGGACCTGTGCATTCACCAGAGAGACAGAGAGAGACAAAGACACTGAAAGTGAGAAATCACCCCCCCAGAGTGGATAGCCATGCCACAGTCCCTTCTCCTCCATTCTCCTCTTGGGATTTTGGGCATGCACACATATGC